>NC_090265.1:146547143-146639643 GCF_040414725.1 Anabrus simplex | reverse complement strand
TATGCCTTTCAGCGTTGAGTCTGCAAACCTCTGTGAATTTACTAAATGTCGCCACAATCATCTATTTGCAACAAGTGCTGTGGCCTCGTTTAGTTCTATAGGCCTACCTCTTATCTTTAAATCGTTAGAAACTTAGTCTAACCACCGTCGTCTAGGTCTACCTCTACTTCTCTTACCCTCCATAACAGAGTCCATGTCCGGCTCCATGGCTAAATGGTTAGCGTGTTGGCCTTTGGCCACAGGAGCCGCGGGTTCGATTCCCGGCAGAGTCGGCAATTTTAACCATAATTGGTTAATTCCGCTGGCACTGGGGCTGGGTGTATGTGTCGTCTTCATCATTATTTCATCCTCATCTCGACGCGCGAGTCGCCTACGGGAGTCAAATCAAAAGACCTGCATCTGGCGAGCCGAACTTGTCCTTGGGCACTCCCGGCAGTAAAAGCCATACGCCATTTCATTTTTTTACGGAGTCCATTATTCTCCTAGGTAACCTATCCTCCTCCATTCGCCTCGCATGACCCCACCACCGAAGCCGGTTTATGCGTACAGCTTCATCCATCGAGTTCAGTCCTAAATTAGCCTTATCTCCTCATTCCGAGTACCTTCCTGCCATTGTTCCCACCTGTTTGTACCAGCAATCATTCTCGCTACTTTCATGTCTGTTACTTCTAAGTTATTAATAAGATATCCCGAGTCTACCCAGCTTTCGCTCCCGTAAAGCAAAGTTGGTCTGAAAACAGACCGATGTAAAGATAGTTTCGTCCGGGAGCTGAGTTCCTTCTTACAGAATACTGTTGATCGCAACTGCGAGCTCACTGCATTAGCTTTACTACACCTTGATTCAATCTCACTTACTACGGTATATTACCATCCTGGGAGAACATAAACCTAAATACTTGAAATTATCGACCTGTTCTAGCTTTGTATCACCAATATGACATTCAATTCTGTTGACATCAGTTTAGTCTTCGAAAGGCTAATTTTCATACCATACTCATTGCACCTATTTTCAAGTTACTTGAAGTAAAAATTTTTAAAAACCAGGAGAGAAGTTTTTTACAAGTTGCTTTACGTCGCACCGACACAGATAGATCTTATGGTGACGATGTGATGGGAAAGGGCTAGGTGTGGGAAGGAAGCGACCGTGGCCTTAATTAAGGTACAGCCCTAGCATTTGCCTGGTGTCAAAATGGGAAACTACTGAAAACTATCTTGAGGGCTACCGACAGTGAGGTTCGAACCCACTATCTTCCGGATGCAAGCTCACAGCTGTGCGCTCCTAACAGCACGGCCAACTCCTTCGCTGAGAGAGATGATTTTCTCACGTTAATCATAAAAATAATTATATTGGTTTTTCTTTCTTAATCTGTTTACCCTCCAGGGTTGGTTTTTCTCTCGGACTCAGCGGATACAACTGGGGAAAATGATCAGTACCTCGTCCAGGCGGCCTCACCTGCTATGCTGAACAGGTGCCTTGGTGGGGGGGGGGGGGGGAAGATTGGAAAGGATAGACAAGGAAGAGGGAAGGAAGCTGCCGTGGCCTTAAGTTAGGTACCAGGCATTTGCCTGGAGGAGAAGTGGGAAACCACGGAAAACCACTTCAAGGATGGCTGAGGTGGGAATCGAACCCACCTCTACTCAGTTTACCTCCCGAGGCTAAGTGAACCCCGTTCCAGCCCTCGTACCATTTTTCAAATTCCGTGGCAGAGCCGGGAATCGAACCCGGGCCTCCGGGGGTGGCAGCTATTCACACTAACCACTACACCACAGAGACAGACTCACTACACCCCAGAGACAAGCTATATTGGTTTTACGTCCCGCTAACGACATTTTTTATAGTTTTCGAAGACGCTAAATATTGTCCCGTTTTTTTTACGTGCCAGTAAATCTAGCGACACGGAGTCGACGTATTTGAGCACCTTCAAATACCAGCGGACTGAGCCAGGATCAAACCTGCCAAGCGGGCTCAAAAGGCCACCCGGTTTAATCGTTAAAGTTAACTTCAGTAGCACTAAGCAAATAGTTAATTTACAGTATTGAGATCATAGGCCCTTGCAACAATATTTAAATAAACCTCTGTTTTAAGTTCTATAATGTTGTTTATCTGGGACACTTCGATTTGTTTTAGTGAGTTGGACTCCGTACAGTTGGTAGCATTGCTCCTGCTAACTCTATAAAATGTCGCTCTACAAGCTGAGCGCCATAGTCTTAGTCTCTCGGTACCGCCAGGCCGGTGTTTGTCTGTTGTCCGCAAAAGTTTCTTCGACCTCAATCGCCATTAGAATCATGTCTCGAGATCCTGCTTCTGATCAACTTGTTAACTACAAGAAATCTAAGAAGGTGAGTGTGACACTTTAATTTATCAGTAGCTCTAGTGTTTACTTTACACTGACGTGTTTATTATAGCGAGGGAAGCGAGAAAGCTGCACGCACGGACGAAACCGGTGCTGTATGTGTAGTTCGTGAGTTAGGTTAATACGGGAAGTGAGCAGCGTGACTGTGCATGTGAAAATGGCTATTGATCTTCCTAGCAACCTAAGGTGCTCATTTCCATTTAGTTGAAACCGAGTTGTTTTTTCCATTATTATGAGATAGTGGCAAGTAGAAAGTAAGCAAGGAAAAACATGTGCTCACTTCAGTTACGTTTGAGGTTGTTTACGTCGTAGCATTAGATACTTTGTACCAAATTTGTGATGCCTCTATGGTAATGAACTGTGTGTTTTTACATTGTCTTTGTTAGTGAGAGTAATTTTAGGGAGGTTAGGACATACGAAATATCTCATAAGCGCATGAAATGAAATGGCGTATGGCTTTTATTGCCGGGAGTGTCCAAGGAAAAAGTTCGCCTCATCAGATGAGGATGAAATGATGATGAAGACTACACATACACCCAGCCCCCGTGTCAGTGAAATTAACCAATTATGGTTACAATTCGCGACCCCGCCGGGAATTGAACCCAGGACTCCAGTGACCAAAGGCCAGCACACTAACCATTTAGCCATGGAGCCGGACAGTTCCAGTATTCACTTTAAATTAAAATAGTGCGTCGCCAAAAACCTTCATTGTGTTAAGTGTAACGTTAATCATCTAGCTAAAAATTTAAAAATCAAAGAATTCCACAACAAGGTTGTTCGACTGTAGACTCGAAGCCAGGTTGATTTTAGGATTAGCATAGTAACTTCCTGGCCGCTTGACCCGGTTCGATTCCCAATGCGGACCAAATCTTAAGACTGGCTTGAGAGTCAGAAATGGGATGCACTCAACCGCAGAAAAGATTTTAAAAATCATGGCACTACAGCACTTGAAGGGCCTTGACCTACAAAGCGACCGCTGCGTAGCCCGAAGGCCTGCAAGTTACAGAAAAGATAAATGGTGCAAAATCCTACTCCTGTCCGTATTTAAAAGGGGTCTTCCATAATTTTGACTTTCTCTCATTTCAACTCGGGGCGAATGCTGGGATTGTTACTAGTTCATGTCATGTAGATTCTTCCCAATCCTAATGAATTACAAGTACACACACTAGTTCAGACACACATTTGCACAGGTTATCCGACAGACTTCATACATATCTAAGTACAAAACTGTATTGTCTATTGACCATTAAATCCCAAGCCGCTTCTACGCCACAGTAACTGTCTCCTGACTCCACTGATCATTGATTGGCGAACTAAACACACATTAATCTACGTTTTTCCTTTTTCTTTTTTGCCAGTGGTTTAACGTGGTGCTAACTGGGCTAACACATCGAAGGGTTTCGGCGACGCACGGATGGGAAAGGGCTTCAATTGGGAAGACAGCGATCCTGGCTTTAATAAAGGCACAACCCCAGCATTTACCGATGGATGTAATGCATTGTCTGTTAACCAGTGTGCTATAGTGATGTACCATATAGTTAAAACACTTTCAAAAGTTAAACTGACTATTTGCTCGTGTTTAACGGCACTCTGATTGTGTTAACGTGTTGCCTATTTCGAGCAATGGTAAAGGAGGTAATTTTGAGCACAATGCTGAACATTAGAGGTGATGGGAGGACGAAGAGAATAAATGAATAAATTAATGAAATGTACAAAGAAGGTATAATGTCCCACCATTAACTATACAATGAAAAAAAATGACATGGCGTATGGCCTTTAGTTCTGGGAGTGTCCGAGGACATGTTAGGCTCGCCAGGTGCAGGTCTTTTGATTTGACTCCCGTAGGCGACCTGCGCGTCATGCTGAGGATGAAATGATGATGAAGACGACACATACACCCAGCCCCCGTGCCAGCAAAATTAACCAATGACAGTTAAAATTCCCGACCTTGCCGGGAGTCGAAGCCGGGACCCCTGTGAACAAAGGCCAACACGCTAACAATTTAGCCATGGAGCCGGACAGTATACAATATAACCTAATTTTAACCATGAGTTTGATTATCTCAGCAATCAGAATATAATCTGGTCAAAGAAATACTGTAATAAAATAGTAGGTATCCAGTAGTCCGCCCCTGTGGTGTAGTGGTTAGTGTGATTAGCTGCCACCCCCGGAGGCCCGGGTTCGATTCCCGGCTCTGCCACGAAATTTGAAAAGTGGTACGAGGGCTGGAACGGGGTCCACTCAGCCTCGGGAGGTCAACTGAGTAGAGGTGGGTTCGATTCCACCTCAACCATCCTGGAAGTGGTTTTCCGTGGTTTCCCACTTCTCCTCCAGGCAAATGCCGGGATGGTACCTAACTTAAGGCCACGGCCGCTTCCTTTCCTCTTCCTTGTCTATCTCTTCCACTACTCCCATCCCCCACCAAAGCCCCTGTTCAGCATAGCAGGTGAGGCCGCCTGGCCGAGGTACTGGTCATCCTCGTCTGAAGCTCCAAGACACTGCCCTTGAGGCGGTAGAGGTGGGATACCTCGCTGAGTCTGAGGGAAAAGCCAACCCTGGAGGGTAAGCAGATTAAGAAAGAAAAAGGTATCCAGTATTTACTTTAGACTACGGAAAGCGACTCCTCTGCAACCGCACAATATCATAGATAGCCTATTTCTTAACTATAGTTGTTTAATTCACGGAGTTGTATCTACACTTTACAGTAAAAGGGTTTACTTCTATGCATTTAGAACGAATAAAGAATGGCATTGCTATCATTGCTCACTTTCATATTGTCATAGCCAACGATGAGACTGAGACAGGTCATTGAAAGTAACAAACTTCATTTATATCAGGGAGATAAATATTACAATAAAATAAAAAATGACTTGAAGACGCGAAATTATGCACTCTACATCATTAAGCCATGCGCCATGACCACTAAGCTACAAGAATGCTTTTTAATGCTGCCGTATATAATGGCTTGTATGCGGTGTTTGAAAATTGAAACGCTGAATGTGGTGATGGTGGTGATTATATTTTTAAGAGCAAGTACAACTGTGCAACAATCCCCTCTTAACACGAATTAGAGGGAAAATCGAAAATGAAGGCAAAAGAAAGAGAAGGGTGTTGTTTTGTTTTTTATTCCTTTTTTTTACTTCGCACCGAAACAGATAGGTCTTACGGCGACAACGGGATAGGAAAGGTTTAGGAATTGGAAAGAAGCGGCCGTGGGCGTAAGTAAGATAACGCCCTAGCATTTGCATGGTGTGAAAATTGGAAACCACGGAAAACCATCTTCAGGGTTTCCGACTCCGGGGCTTAAAAGTGAAAGCTTCCCTAGGCCTCGCAATCTTAACACTGTCGGTGTGGGAAAAGAAAGAATTGACTAAGGAAGGTCGGATAGGAAAGATGAAAGTGAGGAGACTGGCACAAGTGGAAACAATGCCTGACTTGGCTAGGGGTCCGGCGGTTACCAGCTCACGCTCTCAGAATGAATAATAATAATAATAATAATAATAATAATAATAATAATAATAATAATAATAATAATAATAATAATAATGTTATTTGCTTTACGTCCCACTAACTACATTAACGGTCTTCGGAGACGCCGAGGTGCCGGAATTTAGTCCCGCAGGAGTTCTTTTACGTGCCAGTAAATCTACCGACACGAGGCTGTCGTATTTGAGCACCTTCAAATACCACCGGACTGAGCTAGGATCGAACCTGCCAAGTTGGGGTTAGAAGGCCAGCGCCTTAACCGTCTGAGCCACTCAGCCCGGCGCTCTCAGAATGAGAGCTCTGGGAGGTTCCCTGTTAGTCGCCTCTTACGTGAAGCAGGAAAGCCCATTCCGGAGTGTGTGCAAGTAAGTATCGAATTTGTACCGAAAGATTGGTGACAGGAAGGCCTTCCGGCCGTAAACCTGCACCATATCCACATACCGCGCCGACCCCAACTCACTGAGAAGAAAAGGCCGGAGAGACGATTGATTTGTATCCATGTGCATTAATCTCAGCCGAACCTGCGGTCTAGGAGTAGCCTACTGCCTCTTACCCGAAGGCCACGGGTTCGATTCCAGACCAGGTGTGGGAGGTCCACTCAACCTACGTGAGAACAATTGAGGAGCTATTTGACGGTGAGATAGCCGCCCCGATCTACGAAACCAGGAATAACGGGTGAGAGGAATCATGACACTGAGCATGTCTTCTTCTTTTCCTACCGCTTTTTCCCACACCCGTGGAGTAGCACATGTGGATTTGGCCCTGTTTTACGGCCAGATGCCCTTCCTGGCGCCAACCCTATATGAAAGGATGTAATCACTACTGCGTGTTTCTGTGGTGGTTGGTAGTGTGGTATGTTGTCTGGATATGAAGAGGAGAGTGTTGACATGGACACAAACACCCAGTCCCCGAGCCAGAAGAATTAATCAGAAGCGATTAAAATCCCCGACCCGGCAGGGAATCGAACCCGGGACCCTCTAAACCGAAGGCCAGTACGCTGACCATTCAGCCAACGAGTCGGACCATCGCGCTGACCATGGATTGTATCATAATCTGCAGGCCTTCAAGCTGAGCAGCGGTCGCTTGGTAGGCCCGTCAGGGCTGTAGCGTCATAGGGTTATTTGTTTAGTTTAGTTTGTAGATTAACCTCGTGGAAGCTCGACGAAGTCGGTATCTGCCACATTGGAGACTTCCCTTGTAAGTAAAAACGTTTATAATCAAGATGTCCCAACTCCCTTAAACGAAGTCAGGGGCGTAACTGAGGGCCCTGCATTGAGGGAGGGGAATCCTACGGTGCCTGCACAATAGTGAGTTCATGTTATATTGTCACAAGAACAGTAGCATTTTAAGTAAAAGAACGTGAAATATTGATGAAAGTAAAGTCGTAAATTTGTTGTTGCAAATAAGACCAGGTGCCTTTGCTGCTTCCAATGAATCCTTCCTACGGATTCTTCATTATTATTATTATTATTATTATTATTAGTAGTAGTAGTAGTAGTAGTAGTAGTAGTAGTAGTAGTGTTAGTATTATTGTATCGAAGCACTTCAGCATTTATGAAAAGCTTTAAATATAGTGTGACGTGAAACGAGTAATAATGTTACCAAATTTACGTCCCACTAACTACTTTTCCGGTTCTCGGAGACGCCGAGGTGCCGTAATTTTCTCCCGCAGGAGTTCTTTCACGCGCCGGTAAATCTACCGACACGGGGTTGACGTATTTGAACACTTTCAAATACCACCGGACTGAGCCAGAATCGAACCTGCCTAGTTGGGCTCAGATGGCCAGCGCTCTACCATCCGAATTACTCAGACCGGTATAATAATGTTTCTGGCTTCGTCAATGCCATTTCTACATGTAGGCTACATAGCCTTGCTCAAATAATGAAGTAATGCTATTAGATTAATTTCCCACTATTTACTTTTACTGTTTTTGGAGATGCTGAGATTTTGTCCCGCAGCTCTTTTACGTGCTCGGAAATCTGCCGATATGAGTGTGACGTGTTTGAGCATCTTCAAATACCACCGTACTAACAAGGGGACATTCCCTATTCATCACCACCGATTTCGCTCAAATTTATAGAACATGCAGGGTTTGGCTAGAAATGAAAGTACCTGAAGTGGGAACTCCAGATGGCCAATCGTATAGAAAATAAAAATATAAATGTTGACGCGGCTCTCGCACCGTATAAGGCACTTACGTTAGTGCGCACGGCGAGCAGTTGTTGGCGTAGCGGTAAGAGCTTGGACTAGTAATGCGATGGTCGTGGGTTCGACTCGCCATGTGGAGACTGGTTTTTTTCTGTCAACTTTTATATTATTCATATTCTAATTAAGCGAAGAGGGGAATAATTCATTTTATTTATTTATACGCAAAAGGCTGGAAAAGGTAAAAACCTGGGATTTCATTGTCAGACTTTTTTTCTTTCTGCGCCAAGAATCTATTAATTGTTTGTGTACAGCAGCCAGGAGCAACCTTCACCTGTCAGGTGAAAACTAATCTTACAGCGAAACGACTATTCACTATAAACGACTATAACTATTCACGTTTATGGCACATTCGCCAAGGAGGGGAGATAGCGAATAAAGGAGAAAAAAGAAGAATTTCTGTTTGAACACATCGGGAAAGTTCTCCAAATTTTCTACAATTGTGCGCTCATTACCGCCTCTGTGGTGTAGTGGTTAGCGTGATTAGCTGCCACCCCCGGAGGTCCGGGTTCGATTCCCGGCTCTGCCACGAAATTTGAAAAGTGGTACGAGGGCTGGAACGGGGTCCACTCAGCCTCGGGAGGTCAACTGAGTAGAGGTGGGTTCGATTCCCACCTCAGCCATCCTGGAAGTGGTGTTCCGTGGTTTCCCACTTCTCCTCCAGGCGAATGCCGGGATGGTACCTAACTTAAGGCCACGGCCGCTTCCTTCCCTCTTCCTTGCCTATCCCTTCCAATCTTCCCATCCCTCCACAAGGCCCCTGTTCAGCATAGCAGGTGAGGCAGCCTGGGCGAGTTACTGGTCATACTCCCCAGTTGTATCCCCCGACCAAGAGTCTGAAGCTCCAGGACACTGCCCTTGAGGCGGTAGAGGTGGGATCCCTCGCTAAGTCCGAGGGAAAAACCGAACCTGGAGGGTAAACAGATGATGATGATGATGATGATGTGCGCTCATTAAAAAAATAGCGTCCTATGCGCCTTTTACATATAAATAAATAAATAAATAAATAAATAAATAAAAATTAAAATAAATGAATAATTCACGACACGGGGAGTCGAACCAACGGCCATCGAATTACTAGTCCAAGCTCTTACCGCTACGCCAACAACTGATCGGCGTGCGCACTTACGTAAGTGGCTTATACGGTGCGAGAGCCGCGTCAACATTTTTATTTTTATTTTCTATACGCTTGGCCATCTGGAGTTCCCACTTTGGGTACTTTCATTTCTAGCCAAGTCCTGCATGTTCTATAAATTTGAGCGAAATCGGTGGTGACGAGTAGGGAATGCCCCCTTGTAAGCCAGGATTGAACCTACAAACTTGGACTCAGAAGGCCAGCGCTATACCGTCTGAGCCTCTCATTCCTAGTTGACCTAGTTGATGTATCAGTGTAACTTTTTTAATTAGAAAACAGTACAATATGATTAGCTCGTAATCGAAATGACTTGTTTCTGTGCACTGCGAAAATACATAATCATAGCCAAGTGCTCTCTCCTTGACCGTATATTGACGTCTCACAGTGACTTGCCTCTTGTTGCTAAATGCGATACTGATTACAGGTAAATAATGTATTTTGCATTGATAAGAACTGTCGCCAGTTACATAAGATACATGCCCATCTGCCTTCGCATATGCGCTAAACTTCACTCTTTGCCCCCCGCCCCCCCCCTTCCCCCTCCCCCCTCCACCTCCTCCTCCATGCTGTGAGTGATAATTCACGTACTGGAGGTCTAAGTTGAGAAGTGGTTCGATTGCGGGGTCACATTGAAATTCCGTTGGCAACATAAATGTGATTCTCCTGCATGTTTCATATTATATTTGCTTATGGAGAGTGCGTGTATAACAGCCTCATCCTAAGACTCGTTGCAACATTCTTATAGATACAAGAAGTTCGTGACTAAACACGAAATAACGCAGCTTATCATACAGGGCTCTCACACTGCCGCAAGAACTCGCAGATTTTGGAATAGAGTGGGAAACATTGTCTCCTCAGCTGAATCTGGCATTGCATGCATCCACTTGTACTTTGCTCCTTGCATTTCTGTTCCCTATTCGAACTCTCTTGGACTGCTTTAATTCTTTTCCGACCTGACAGAGGTTTACTAGACCTGGAGAATCTTCTTTCCCCATTCAAAGCCCTTTACATTCTTTAACAGATACCTCCTTTCTTCGTAAAGAAATGACCCTTACGATTGAAGATCTCATAATATTTCATGTGATGTTTCAGGATACCAAGTTACGTAAAAATAACTAGGGCTCCAATGTATAGCCTATTCCGTATCCATTTTAGTTTCATTTTGAATTGAATGCGTAGTGTATTCAATTAACCTTGATCCCAAATATACCCCATTCTATTATGCATGTAAAGGTCATATTCCGATTAAATTTCCTTCTGTATCTCTGTATCATTTACTGCACGCTCAAATGACACCGGAACGCATGCAATGCATGCCTGTAAATTCAGGGCAAATGACATAATATGGTAACAGCAGCAGGTTCAGCGAGTAGAGACAAACCATACCTAAAGCAAAACTAATTAAATAAACTTTAATTCTATTATTTTGTCAACTGTGAATCAGTTGTGAATATTGAACAGATTGTTTATAAATTATCTGACCCCCCACCCTCAATCCGGCTCCATGGCTAAATGGTTAGCGTGCCGGCCTTTACTCCAGAGGGTCCCGGGTTTGATTCCCGGCCGGGACGGAAATTTTAACCTTAAATTGTTAATTCCCTTGGCTCGGGGACTGGGTTTTGTGCTGTCCCCAACATCCCTGCAACTCACACAAAACACATAACACTATCCTCCACTACAATAACACGCAGTTATCTAGACATGGCAGATGCCACCCACCCTCACCGGAGGGTCTGCCTTACAAGGCTTCACCCGGTTAGAAATAACCACTCGATAATATTAATACAGCAGGTACGATGTACCTTGGGTAAAGAAGAAAAGGACAAACGCTATTATTTGATATATTTAAGCTGCTATATAAATAAATAATACGTAAACCAAATTCTCTGTTGTACGCAGTGTCAGTTGGAGTGCTTGAGTTGGCTGTACGGTTCGGGCTGTGTAGCTATACGGTTTTCATTTTCATGGGATGTTGGATTCGGACCCCACCATCGGCAGCCCTGAATATAGTATTGTGGTTTCCCATTTTCACACCAGGCATATGCTGGGGCTGTATCTTAATTAAGGCCACGGTCGCTTCCTTCCCAGCAACTTTGTTTTTGTTTTATATAATGGGATTATACTAATTTTACCCAGCAAAAAGTTCAGTGATGTGCTTATTTTGCAAATCCTAGGAGTGTTCTTGGAGATATTGAAGGGTTTCGTATGTAAGATCGATATTCCTGTACACACATTACTCCCATCACCACCACCACCACCACCACCACCACCACCACCGTCTCTCCCTGAAATGATGTCGTAGTGTTGGAATTTCGCTCTGAATGTATTTTAAAGGAAGTAGTTTATATTTATATATTGGTGTTGTGGTTTGTATACGAATGAGGGTCTCTCGCTTTTAAGCGGGGATTCCAATCCTTATCCTGAAGCACGGAAGTGAACGATAAACCTGCTCTGTCAATCATTTTTCTTCATATTTCGGAAGCAGTAGCAACAGCGTAACCAACAGCATGGTTACGTTTGTCATTTAAATGTTAAGAATGCCCATTTATGTTTCCCTAACTCAATGTAGACGTAGAGAACTTATTTCTTCTAAGATAACCTGAGCTGCTTATTGTCGCTACCTTCGTTGCCTTGATGTTGGCAGTGTGTCCTACTTTCACCGAGAACTTGAGGCTGGTGTTGAACCATTATAGTATTGCATAATTTCTTACATATGCCACAATTTCCTTTCACACTGATGTATTAAATTACTTTTTTTTTTCCTAGTTGGTTTACGTCGCACCGACACAGATAGGTCTTATGGCGACGATGAGACAGGAAAGGGCTAGGGGTGGAAGGAAGCAGCTGTGGCCTTAATTAAGGTACAGCCCCAGCATTTACCTGGTGTGAAAATGGGAAACCACGGAAAATCATCTTCAAGGCTGCCGATAGTGGGGTACGAACCTATTAAATTACTGCTACCACAGAAGGTGCATTTGGGTTTCCTCGGTAAAGGGTGTTTGAATAATCGTGGGTGAATGCTTGCTGTATTGTAGTGTGTTCTTGTGTGATTTAGCTGTATCTTATATACTTTAGACTTGATGTAATTTCCATAGTTTGTCTTACATGTATCCTCTTACATAAAATACAGTGGCTCCCATTAATAAGTTATCGACCAAAGGAAAAGGACTATGATGCGGGAAAATTAGAGTCTCTCGACCTCGTAATCATAATACCATCGGAATCAGAAGAGAGAACAAGTGTTGACCAAGGAAGGTCGGATAAGAAAGATGGTAAAGAGGAGTCGTGCACAAGTAAATGGAAGACGCATATCGGATCACGTAATCGTCACTTTTCGCTCACAAGATGGGAGACCCTGCTGGTGAAAATATTTGTACTGGGGGGGAATTTTCTCCGGGATCTTCAGTCTCAACCCTCCATAAGCATTCGTTATCTTTCCGGAGTGTCGAAGACAGACCTTGCCTGCCGGCACGTTCCCATACGTATACCTGATGGTGCACTTATTAGGAATGAGGTTAAGTAGGTCTATAGCAGAGGTGCTCACGCTGGGCATTTCGTCCTGCGGGCGCACAGCACTGTGAACGGGCCGGCAGGCAGGAGAAGAGCGTCACAGGCCGTGAAGGTTGGGCGAAGTTTTCCCAGTCACTCTCGATCACTGTGGCGATGCCCGGGTTTGAAATGTAGGCAGAAAGTAATGAAAGAGGGCAAAAATCCACGTCATTTTCAATTAACGTTGTAAGAAAGTATTTATGTTCATTGCAGTTTATGTATTTTTGACCGGATACAATAAAGAGTTAGGCCTACAACCCAATGGCGGTGCGTTCTGTATTTTCAGTGGTTCAGTGACCCCCTAGAAGTAGATAGGTCTATGTAAAATGGTTTATTACAGCCTATTCCTTTAATAAGCTCTGTATATCCACGCGCGTAGCGGTATTTTTAACATCAACCAGCGAAGAGGTTCAATTTCAGGACTGAGCGAGCGGGACCGTGAGACGTAAGGAGGGTGCACAAGGCGAGGGGCTGTGAGGAGCAGGGAAAACATAGCCCAGGAACAAATACTTTAATACGATAATACCGGACAGCTTGCTGTTTTCAGTGAGAAAGCCGATAGTGCTGCTACCTACATGGCTTGGTGTGACCAACTCTTCAAAAACATATTGCCATCTGCATGATTCTTGGCGCACTGCCGTGTTGTTTATAATGTATCAGTGTTTGTCACTAAATAATCTTACATTGCAGTTATATTCCAAGAAAAGTGTTATGCGCTGAAAAAATTACCCAGCAAGATAATGGGCGTGGGAAATAAGGACCGCAAGTATTACAAAAAGTAATGACCTCGCATCTGTGTTGAGGTTACATTCTATGCCCCTTATATTAAGAAATTCAATCAAATACCCTACTTAAATGTTAGTAGGACGTAAAACCAATAATATTAACAAATATGCAAATCTAGTATACTCAAGCTTGAGGGTCCATAGTTAAACAGTGCCATAAATTTCACAATCGAAAACTTGTGGGTCTGTAGCGTAATGGTAATCGTGGTAGTCTTGAAATTGAAAATTCAAAGCCATGAGTTTCGAATCCAGTCACCTTTTCTTTTACTGTAAGAAAATAATAATAATTTTCTTTACGTCCCAATATGTACTTTTACGGTTTTCGGAGACGCCGAGGTGCCGGAATATAATCCCGCATGAATTCTTTTACATGCCAGTAAATCTACCTACACGAGGCTGACGTATTTGAGCACCTTCAAATACCACCGGACTGAGCCAGAATCGAACCTGCCAAATTGGATCAGAAGGCCATCGCATCAACCGTCTGAGCCACTCAGCCCGGCGTAAGGAAATTATTTCAGTGCGTTATTGGCATAGGCTTGAGCACCAGTCCAATTAATTTAATACATGTGTATGGTAATTCTTCATGCATTAATTTGTGACCCTTCATCTTTGTCAGGAACATCGTAGTTCACTCACGTAACCCCAATATGTGTTACATGTTATGTATCTTTGTCTTCAGAGGTAAAACAGAAAATTCAAAGAACGGCAAAAGCGAGAGAGCAGCGTGAGGTTGAGTTCCTCTGTAGAGTTCGAGAAGATCGGCCGTACCGAAGAAGAAGAAGAAGAAGAAGAAGAAGACATAATGGACCAAACTACTGTTTCTTAATTACAGCTTCTTCTCTTTCCCAAAATCTTAATAAATCATGGATGTTGTTAGATTATCTGTCCCCGTTGGCTCTTTGGCTGATTGGTTAGCTCTTCGCCCCCCCCCCCCCCCACCATTTATGATACCTTCATTCTTTGGAGTGTTGGACTTCTTCCATTTCCCTTCCAAAACCAAACCCCTTGGCACTACAGCCCTTGAAGGGCCTTGGCCTACCAAACGACCGTTGCTCAGCCCGAAGGCCTGCAGATTACGAGGTGTAGTGTGGTCAGCACGACGAATCCTCTCGGCCGTTATTCTTGGCTTTCTAGACCGGGGCCGCTATCTCACCGTCAGATAGCTCCTCAGTTATAATCACGTAGGCTGAGTGGACTTCGAACCAGCCCTCAGGTCTGGCCGGGAATCGAACTCGGGGCCTCCGGGTAAGAGGCAGGCACGCTACCCCTACACCACGGGGCCGGCCCATTTCCCTTCTGATTAGTGTTAATAGAGGATGGCTGGCCAGTTGTATTTCCTTTTAAAATAATCACCTGCCGGGCTGAGTGGCTCAGACGGTTAAGGCGCTGGCCTTCTAACCCCAGCTTGGCAGGTTCGATCCTGGCTCAGTCCGGTGGTATTTGAAGATGCTCAAATACGACAGCCCCGTGTCGGTAGATTTACTGGCACGTAAAAGAACTCCTGCGGGACTAAATTCCGGCACCTCGGCGTCTCCGAAGACCTAAAAAGTAGTTAGTGGGACGTAAAACAAATAACATTATTATTATTATTATTATTATTATTATTATTATTATTATTATTATTATTATTATTAAAATAATCACCACCACGGAATGGTCAGCGTAATGACCTTCGGTTCAGAGGGCCCTGGTACTATTCCCGGCTAAGTCGGAGATTTTAATCGCGTCTGTTAATTCCTGTAGATCGAGGGCTACGGGTTTGTGTTCGTATTCATACTCATCTTCAAGTATATACAACACATCATGCAAAAAACAACCACAAACCACAAAAACACTAGCGAGTACGGTATATATCCCTCCAAATATGATTGCTGTTATGAAAGGCATCCGGCCGGAAAACAAGGCTAAGTCCATACAAAATCCTGCGCTAGGTAATTGAGAAAAGGTTAAAAAGAAGAGGAGAGTGTAGTTATTAAATATTTCCCCAGAGGCTGGGTGGATCATCAAACAGATTCTGCTTTATAATTTTTAAGACATAGCGAAAGGCACGGCTAACATAATGCTCGTTTGGAGGTTTATGAAGGAGGAATTTCATATTTTAAAATTTCATTCTTAATTATTGTGATTATTCAATTATTTTTTTTTTTTTTGCTAGGGGCTTTACGTCGCACCGACACAGATAGGTCTTATGGCGACGATGGGATAGGGAAGGCCTAGGAGTTGGAAGGAAGCGGCCGTGGCCTTAATTAAGGTACAGCCCCAGCATTTGCCTGGTGTGAAAATGGGAAACCACGGAAAACCATCTTCAGGGCTGCCGATAGTGGGATTCGAACCTACTATCTCCCGGATGCAAGCTCACAGCCGCGCGCCTCTACGCGCACGGCCAACTCGCCCGGTTTCAATTATTTTAACAAAAATATTTCCAATGAGTGTGGTGCTTCCTCTCAGCTGTAGCACAGACAAGTATGCAGTTCACACCAACACGCTAGATGTCACCACCGTCGCTGTTCGCACTCCACTCAATGCTGTTGAGATACAGCTGTCCGGTATTGGTGTATTAAAGCAAATACAGTAGAGACAATACACGACACTTACGGATTTCGCCTTGCTAACATGGGAGACAATTCGACGGTGGCGCTCCTAGTGACTTGACCTGAACAAATCGCGCTAAATTCAAATATCAATGGAAATGTATATACGGAAATGGATAAATGAATTACGTCTAGAAAGAAAGTGGTATTGAGATATTAACTTTGAGGTTGCTATAGCAATTCTGGATAAATTAATGAAGAATTATTTAAAAGGTTATTATTTAAAGACTGAAATTAGACATATAAACAAGGTGTGAAATGGACTGCTGTGAAATGGCTTGATCTTTCCTTTATGCATTACTTTTTTTAGCTTTATCATATCTGCCTGAAATCTTACGGTTGGATTTGTCTTTTTCCTCATTTAAAAACATTGTATCATCACATTAAGACATTTGTCAATAAAAATATCGGCACATTCCTTACACATATGATGCAATGAATTAACATTTAATAGCTGGACAATTTTCCTCTTAACATGAAGCCTACTAACAGAAAGAAAATCTATAAAATCCCGGCTTTAATCTGAGAAGAGGGATCAAAGAAAGAAAAGTTTGAAAATGTTGTCGATAGTGATGCTTTGAGGAATATTAACGTGCAATTAGAGTAAAAATATAACATACCCTTGGCTGTATAGTCGAGGATTTTTAAAGTCGCGGGCCTGGAAATGATCTGAACAGATCTTATAATTTTTATATAAGCGTAACGTCCCTTCTTTCTTGTACACTTTATCCAAATCGCTTCTGTGACATTTCAAAACCCACAGATCACACCTACAACAACACATCGGTATTGAAGGTTAACTGCTGCACTATACAATAAAATATGCATATTATATTTTAAGCCCGTTAAAACATGGGTCGAGCAGGTCAGAAGATTATGAAGTACTATAAAAATCTCTGTCACTGGAAGAATATATATGCAAACACAATATTACTTACATGTTCTTGTCACGAGGGAACCTGAAGAACGACCGCGCATTTTTCTCTACTTCGTAATTACTGTAGCCAAACACAGCACATACCTTTCCCCTCATGTTGAGAGGAGATATCAAGGAATGATACACGCTACTATTTAATTATGTCAATTCACTGAGAACGCATAAATAACACCGAAAACTTCACACAAAAATGCACGTGCTCTTATGACAGAATCAGTACCGTTCAGGTCTATCCGCTAGAGTGAGCTCCAATAGCTGTCCCTCGATATCTCGCTCAGTGTCGTGTATTGTCTCTACTGTATTTGATTAAAGTATTTGCCAGGAATCGCTGGCGACTGGACCAACACCAAGGTTCTTAAACACTACTAACACGAATTACATCGAGCAGTTGCGAAATTAGCCGAAGCAAAGTCAGAGCGCGCGGTTAAAGTTTGCTGTATGTGGTCGGTTTTGGAGGGGTTTTAATTTGACGATTTTGCAATTCTGATGTAATTAACCGCAATGAGCCAGAATATTTCGGTAACTACGTTTTGTATAGCATCAAGAAGCGTACGTAGCCTAAGTTTATGTAATTAATGGAACGTTTCATTAGTAAGTGGTGATGGTGTTTTTGTTTTTGTTTTTGTTTTACGTCGCACCGACACAGATAGGTCTTATGGCGACGATAGGGTAGGAAAGACCTAGGAAGTGGAAGGAAGCGGCCGTGGCCTTAATTAAGGTACAGCCCCGGCATTTGCCTGGTGTGAAAATGGGAAACCACGGAAAGCCATCTTCAGGGCTGCCGACAGTGGGGGCTCGAACCCACTATCTCCCGATTACTGGATACTGGCCGCACTTAAGCGACTGCAGCTATCGAGCTCGGTAGGTGAATATTTTAAGAGGAAGTACAACTAGGCAACCATCCTCTATATAACACTAAACGTGGAGAAAAAATGGAAGGGATCCTCCACTTCGAAAATGAAGGTGTCGGCCAAATAGAGACAAAGGCCATGAAGGGCGTGAAAATGAAACACTCCCTGGGTCTAGAGTGGTCTAATACCGTCAGGGTCGTAAAAGAACAAGACTTGATCAAGGGAGGTCGGATAGGATAGATGAAAGTGAGGAACCTGGTGCAAGTAAATGGAAGCAATGCCAGGACTCAACTAAGGGCCCAGTGGTCGCCAACCTACGCTCCCAAGTTGAGAGCCCCTGGAGCTTTTCATTAGTAATGCGTGTTTTATGAAAAGTAAGCAGCAAAATATATCAATACATAAACAACAGTAGTCTGCCTAACACGTTCTTGAAAAGGTTATTTGTACGCAACGTCTCCATAATCAGCGTTAAGTCATTGCACCTCATATTCTCTGTCTTTCATCTTCATTGTTTTGGTAACTTCTTCGAGCTGTAGCCCTGTCCCTTCAAAGGAAGTCGTGTTTCTAATCAAGCAATGTCACTATTTTAGGTAAACATCAAGTAACAATAAATCTCAACACGTTATTTTCGACAGCAGTGAACCCCCAGACGCTTTATCCACGCGCCGCCACTGCTACAACCCCAAATATTTTTGTACTAAACGCAGTGAATTACAATTTCAACTGTATTTTAAGAGATTAATAATTTCATGTGGCTATTTCTAGCCGAGTGCAGCCCTTGTAAGGCAGACCCTCCGATGAGGGTGGGCGGCATCTGCCATGAGTAGGTAACTACGTGGTATTGTGGTGGAGGATAGTGTTATGTGCGGTGTGTGAAATGCAGGGATGTCGGGGACAGCACAAACACCCAGCCCCCGGGCCACTGGAATTAACCAATGAAGGTTAAAATCCCCGACCCGGCCGGGAATCGAACCAGGGACTCTCTGAACCGAAGGCCAGTACGCTAACCATTCAGCCAACGAGTCGGATATTTTAAGAGGTGCTTTAGAAACATTTCAAATACAATACGGAGTTAAGTTGGATAACCTGTGGCTTGTGATTGCTTGGGTTTAAATTATCTGATAAACTTACCCACAACCCAATCATGCTTACCGGAAACAACATCAGTTAAGTTATTTATTTAAAGACATACTGTAAATCTATTTGGTTGGTGAATTTACATTGTTGTACTTTAATCTTGGATAGGAATATCTACTGTATGTCCTCACTCGTAATGAAACTCCTCTCCATTATCATGGGACGCCTGATAAATTGTAAATACTAATTCAGAAATTCAGTTTACAGGGAAAGTCACATAACACAGTGCAGAATCAAACAGTAAACGTGTTGAATTAAGTAAATATGTTACGTTTTGCTGAACGAATAACAGGAATTTTACTTTTAAAAATAGAAATACTATTACTCCCATCCAAGGAATTATAAATAGTAGCTTGTACGCGTAAACCCTGTATTTTTGTAAATTGTAACATAAAAATGATAACGTGTCAGTTTTCTTTGAATGTACAGTGCAGTATAAATATAAGAAAATAAAAATCGATTGTTTATATCGAGCGCAGTATAAATCAAACCTGAATATCCTGAAAGGGTCGGTTTTCTTGCGATTATAGCGCCTTTAAAAATATACTGTACTCCAATCAACATTTCGCTGACTAGTGGAGGAGAGCTTCGTACAATCGGACGTCACTGCTCCACTTCCTTGCAAAGTGTGTTCGCTCTCTCGCTTCACTGTGACGTTTGCTTGCTACGTAAGCTGCCCTCATTTACGTCAGGCCAGCCAGGCCGCACTGGGCTAGCCTCAACGGGCGCCCATCTGAGCGTCTCTGGTCTGTGGTATATCTTTTAATCCTTTGCTCTTGCCAGGCCGATGTTGAACTGTCATTGTTTGGAGGTACAGTTGGTGAGATGGGCTGTAATTTGAATCAAAATAACATTCTAGCATTTCCTGAGGTAATATAGAAAAGTACACTGCTCCAACACAACTCCAACGTCACGTCAAGGTATAGTATGGAGTTTCAGTAACTTAGTTGCCGGGCTGAGTGGCTCAGACGGTTGAGGCGCTGGCCTTCTGACCCCAACTTGGCTGGTTCGATCCTGGCTCAGTCCGGTGGTATTTGAAGGTGCTCAGTCCGGCTCCATGGCTAAATGGTTAGCGTGCTGGCCTTTGGGCACAGGGGTCCCGGGTTCGATTCCCGGCAGGGTCGGGAATTTTAGCCTTAATTGGTTAATTTCGCTGGCACGGGGGCTGGGTGTATGTATAGTCTTCATCATCATTTCATCCTCATCACGACGCGCAGGTCACCTACTGGTGTCAAATCAAAAGACCTGCATCTGGCGATCCGAACATGTCCTCGGACACTCCCGGCACTAAAAGCCATACGCCATTTCATTTGAAGGTGCTCAAATACGTCAGCCTCGTGTCGGTAGATTTACTGGCACGTAAAAGAACTCCTACGGGAATAAATGCCGGCACCTGGGCGTCTCCGAAAACCGTACAAGTAGTTAGTGGGACGTAAAGCAAATAACATTATTAATTATTATTAGTAACTCAGTTGCTGTGCTGTTGCTTCATTTCGGAGGCTAAGATCCGCACTTACGTTACCAGATGTACCTACTATAAAATTCGTATCGTTGAATTATTTAAATTGGGACGAAGAGGTTGAGGTTGTTGTTGTTGTTTCAGTCATCAGTCCATAGACTGGTTTGATGCAGCTCTCCATGCCATCCTATCATGTGCTAATCTTTTCATTTCTACGTAACTACTGCATCCTACATCTGCTCTAAATTGCTTTTCATATTCATACCTAGGTCTACCCATACCGTTCTTATCCCTTAAACTTTCCTGAAAAACCAACTAAATAAGTCCTGGGTGTCTTAAGATATGGCCTATCATTCTATCTCTTCTTCTCGTAAAATTTAGCTAAATCGATCTCCTCTCACCAATTTGATTCAGTATATCTTCATTCGTGATTCGATCTATCCATATCACCTTCAGAATTATCTGTAAACACCACATTTTAAAAGCTTACCTCTCTTTCTGAGCCAGTTATCGTCCATATTTCTCTTCCATACAATGCCACACTCTAGACGAAAATACTTAAAAACAGCTTTCTAATTCCGATTTCAATCTCCGAAGTGAGCAAATTTATTTGCTTAAGAAAAGCCTTCCTTGCTTGTGCTAGTCTGCATTTTATGCCCTTCTTACTTCTGTCATAGTTAGCTATTTTACTATCCTAGTAACAATACTCATCTACTTTATTTAAGGCTTCATTTCCTAATCTAATATTTCCTGCATCACCTGACTTAGTTCGGCTGCACTCCATTACTTTTGTTTTGTTTTTATTTATTTATTTACATCCTGTACTCCTTCCCCAAGACTGTCCATACATTCAGCAATTTTTCTTCTGCAGTCTCATAAACTAATATCATCGGCAAATCTCAGGGTTTTGATTTCCTCTCCTTGGATTGTGATTCCCGTTTCAAATTTTTCTCTGATTTCCTTTACCTCCTGCTCCATATAAGCATTGGAAATGGGCGGGTGGGGGTCCTTGCCCGTCCTACGTCGACCACTCCACCTCAAGTGCTAAAAGCAGGACGGGAAAGGTGGCCCCTATTGTCAACACACGATCAGTTTCAACTTGCATCAATAGAACTCCACCTCCTAATCAAGAAAGCGATTATAATGTGGCATCACCACAGCACTGTTTTATGTACAATATGCACATAATTTTATTCTCATAGCCACCTACGGTGTTTTATAATTGACAATTCGTTGTTTTGAACAACAGTTTTAACATATGAATTTACTTGGACTTCATGCTTCTATCATGTTCACGCCGCACCATTTTAACATTGAAGATTGACAAGACGCCATCACGCCGCGTCACAGGATACAAAGATTTTGTATTTACTTATTTCAATGTGTCCTCGCCTTATTTTTAATGTTACGTATTTGTATTTGTGACTGAAGATGTCCTGTAAGAGGACGAAACATGTTTCACGAGTGTAATTTAATGTAGTCTTTTTAATAAAGACAATTACAGTATTGTAAAGGTGGAATCATAAAATCCAAATTTTCACAAGTTGATACTTTGACAATATGGCTCTAATGTGAAGTTTATAACGTGTCTAACGTGCAATAAAGCAAGCAACTTGTTATTATCTGTGTCTGTCTAGCTCTTGCTGTACATTGTTATCGTTTTATTATGGTCCGTTAAGCTGAGATAATGCGTCATACGGGTAATATCATTCATTGAGTGGCTATCGAAGATATGCTCTGTAAATATGTATCTTGTACTCTTTGTATCTCTAGTTGATAGTGTTTAGATCAGTTTCAACACTAGCGACCGTTATAATGATGTACATTGATCGTCATTTGGTAGTTTTCTGACATGAGAACATGGTATTTATTCCTCTGGAGAAAGTTAATGAGGTACAGTATGTTCCTAAAGAACCTTCTTACCTGACCCAATGGAATATCCCTAGATCGACTATTCGACAGAACCTGGTGAGGAAACCATCTTTTTTATTTTGTTTCCAAAATCGACTGCCCTTTTTTACAAGGGAAGAAACATTTAATTGCGAATTGCTGTCCTGATGATGAAAGAGTTGTTGAATGACGTATGCCATTTGCCTACCACTTTTGATAGTGACTGTGACGAGTTCGGCGCATATTTATAGAATCCATCAGTTTAGTATTAGAAGAACGGTTCTTCTGTAATCTCATATAATCTTCGTTGCACATGTTCTGTATTTAGTAGAAGAGTATACATCTTTTGTAACTTATTCGCCGTTAATTTCTTTTCACTAGGCCTCCAATCGTATTTTTGCTGTTGTTAAACCGTTTATCGTCATCCATCATAACTGTTTCTCGACTAATACCGGAGTGTAATCTGTTACACGTGTTGCCTCGTACAGTAACTAACATCAATCTGTTATATGCACCGACACAGATAGGTTTTATGGCGACTATGGTATAGGAAAGGCCTAGGAGTGAGAAGGAAGCGGCCGTGGCCTTAATTAAGGTACAGCCCCAACATTTGCCTGGTGTGAAAATGGGAAACAACGGAAAACCGTATTCAGGGCTGCCGACAGTGGGATTCGAACCCACTATCTCTCGGGTGCAAGCTCACAGCTGCGTGCCCCTAACCGCACGGCCAACTCGCCCGGTATTTCTTTTGTCAATAGGGTACGAAATGTTCTTACTAATTGTTGTTGTGTGTGGCTCAGACTTGATCAGAGGATGGTAACCATGGGCATAGTGCCCTTTAAAGTAACAGCAATAATTATTATCATCTCCCAGGAGTTTACAAACAAACGTCGGGCAACTGCTACGGTCCATTGAAATACATTTACATACTTCATGTAGGTCTATGTAATAGGGTTAGTCAAAAGGTAAGTTTCCCTAATGTTTATATATATATATGAACAGGTTAAAACGGGTCAAGATAAAGAACACTGCTTTATTTCAGCACCACTTCTTCATTTTCTGACATAATCACTTGCTATAGCGTAAAATGAGTGTACTAGTAAATCGCCTTCTAAACGGTAACGCAGTCTCTCAGGTTAGGGAGATGTTCGGAGAAGATAAGGGGTGTGGCGGTTTTGGCCTATACTAGGAACTGTCCCGGCATTCGCCTTAGTGCAGGGGAATGGAAAAAAAACGGAAAACCATTCTCAGGACAGCCGACGGTGGGGACCATTCTTTCTCCGTCATCCGAACGCAGAGGCGTAGAGCCACGGCAGAGCCACAGCCACCCCTCCTCTGCTCGGTTGGTCGGTCGGAGTGCAGAGCCGTCGAATCACGGACCAGCCGTGGCCACCTGTAGACCGCGGCCCACAAAATGAGTCTCTCTCATGACGATAGAAATTGGTGTCCTGTTCATTGAACACTGGTCAGTGTTACTCTATTCTTCCGTACTATTCATCAATGGCTTTGACGAATACATCTAACACTGAAGGGCCACTCTTCTCTTCGTCTTTCACAGTCATTCCAGCCTCTACAAATTCACGACACTACTTCCACGCTTTTTGGACAGATACCACCTTCTCTCCGTGTACAGACAGTCCTCTTCTGAGTGCTGATTTTTCCGACAGAACTGCAAGGGCACTTGAAGTTTGAAGTTTGCACTCTCGTCAGTAGATGACAGAGCAGTGGGCTGGTGTCATCAAGGTCATTCTATTAGAGCCATAACTTGGTGTAAGATTTGCGCTACATGCGTGGTATGTTTGCGACTGCTTTCGACGTATTTGTGATGTACTATCTTCTTTTTGCGCCTTACCCGGTCGAGAATTTGGCCATCATCATGGCTGTCTGACTATGTTCATGGACCTTCAGAAGACCTCCACGGATGTCAGCCCGAACCAACGACGGAGGTTCCCCAACCACGAAATACGACGATGTCGTGGACCTCTTCTCCCAAGTATCTTTCCTAGCATCTCTAGTTGGAGGATATATTACGCATTACGTGTCCGACATATTGTAATTTCCGCTGTTTGACTATGCAAGCAGTTCTTTATTGTGACCGATCGTCTGTAAGACTGTGATATTGTTCACATGGTAAGCTCAGTCTTCTATAGATCTACATTTCAAATGCGTCAATTTTCTTTTCGTATGCTTGAGTTAGTGTGCAAGCTTCAGCTCCATATAGTAATACTGGATAAACGTAGCACTTCACTATACACTATGTCTTCATTTCGAGTCATGAGTATTCCACGAACCTCTGAGTGACTTATTTTATTTATTTATTTATTTATTTATTTATTTATTTTATTTATTTATTGTTTCAAAGATCCTATGAGCTAATTCTCGTATTTGGACAGTACATTAAAGTTAAAGAAAGTTTGGGAGGGGACACAGTCTTGTCTAACACCCCTGTGGATTCCACTGATTCAGTCTACTTTTCTACTCTTATTCTTGCACGTTGATTCAAATAGAGGTTGACAATGACACGGATATCTTTATCATCTACCCCAGCCTTTAGCAGGGTTCAGAAAATCTTCATTTTTGCTATTTTGCTTTACGTCGCACCGACACAGATAGGTCTTATGGCGACGATGGGACAGGAAAGGCCTAGGAATGGGAAGGAAGAGGCCGTGGCCTTCACTAAGGCACAGCCCCAGCATTTGCCTGGTGTGAAAATGGGAAACCACGGAAAACCATCTTCAGGTCTGCCGACAGTGGGGTTCGAACCCACTGTCTTCTGGATGCAAGCTCACAGCTGCGCGCCCCTAACTGTACGGCCAACTCACCCAGTGAAAATCTTCTTATGCTACCTACGACCTAATATCATTTTGCAATCATTGAAGCAAGCAAACATCTCACAGTTGACATATCTGCGTTGTTTGACGATAACCTGTCTCGGAAAGAGCGCCCCGCAAACATCCCAGGAGTTGCGGAACCCAGACTGAATCTCTCCAGTGTTCTCCTTGCACTTCCTGTATATTCTGGTGTGGATGACCTTCAGAAAGAGTTTGAGTACGTGGCTCATCAGTCATCACTCATCAGGGTGTTAGTTCGGAATTCTCCATATATCATAACATCTGGTTTCTTCAACAGCGTCACAAAAGTTGGCAAGAGCCAGTCTCCTGGGATGTTCCGCGAGTCGTAAATAGCGTTGAAAAGTTCAGCGAGATAGGTGATACTAAAGCTGCGCATCACCTTCAGCATTTCTTCTTGAACGAGGCCTCTCCAGAGGCCACACCCTATTGTTATTATAAATTATGAATATGTAAATATATACTATAAATATAATATATTATAAATATAA
Organism: Anabrus simplex; assembly: GCF_040414725.1. Classification (NCBI taxonomy): domain Eukaryota; kingdom Metazoa; phylum Arthropoda; class Insecta; order Orthoptera; family Tettigoniidae; genus Anabrus; species Anabrus simplex. The sequence goes on along the minus strand of NC_090265.1, from coordinate 146,613,920 downwards.
AACAATAATAACAATAATTATTATTATTATCGGTGTCATCATAGCTAGCCATATTTCATACCAACACACGTATAACTCATTGGAGGAATGAATATGAACATGCGCCGTATATTTCATGTTTGGTTTCCACGCTTAATTATGCACAACTTGGAGTCGCGAGGCTTCATGCGAAGCGACCCTGGTGTTCGGAGTCTAAGGAGTCGACATTCTCGATTCCAGGCTTCAGTCGTGCAAATCCCTGCCTTGTTCAGCACATAGGCAACGGTTGAAGGAAGCTCCGTTCCTTTCTTTCTGAGCTATAAAATAAGGAAACTTACTTTCTGAGTTGCGCTCGTACATGGAAAAACAACTCCCTCCGACCTGGAACGTATAAAAATCAAAAATCACTTATTACTGATCTGCATATCGGGCAAATTCCCTCTCTGTTGTCTTCCCAGCCTTTTATTAAATGATTGCAAAGAAATTGGAAATTTATTGTAAGTTATTCCAATCCCTAATTCCCCTTCCTACAAATTCATATTTGCCCCAATTTGTCCTCTTGAGCTCCAACTTTATCTTCATATTCTGTGATCTCTCCTACTTTTAAAGACACCACTCAAACTTATTCGTCTACTAATGTCATTCCACGCCGTCTCTCCACCGACAGCTCCTTTCTCTCAAGTCTTCCCAGCACAAACTTTGCAACATTTTTGTAACTCTGTTCTTTTGTCGGAAATCACTGAGAACAGATCGAGCTGCTTTTCTTCGCATTTTTTTCCAGTTATTGAATCATGTAATCCTAATGAGGGTCTCATGCACTGGAACCATCCTCTAGCTGGGATCTTACCAGAGACTGTCAGGCTCCATGGCTAAATGGTTAGCGTGCTGGCCTTTGGTCACGGGGGTCCCGGTTCGATTCTCGGCAGGGTCGGGAATTTTAACCATAATTGGTAAATTTCGCTGGCATGGGGGCTGGGTGTATGTGTCGTCTTCATCGTAATTTCATCCTCATCACCCGCAGGAGGCCTTCCTTCTGATTCCACTTCTTTACTCATATCATTCATATATACAAGAAAACATAAAGGTCCAATAATACTGCCTTGAGGAATTCCCTTCTTAATTATTACAGGGTCAGATGAGCTTCGCCTACTCCTCGGACACTCCCGGAACTAAAAGTCATACGCCATTTCATTTCATACCAGAGACTTATATGCCCTCTCCATTACATCCTTACTACGACCCCTAAACATCGGCATAACCATGTCCAGAGATCTGTGCCCTTTATTTACAATCCCATTTATGTGATTATCCCAATGAAGCTCTTTCCTTATACTAACACCTGGGTACTTACAGTGATTCTCATAAGGAACTTTCACCCCATCAACGCCGTAATTAAAACTGAGAGGACTTTTCCCATTTGTGAAACTCACAACCTGACTTTTAACCCCGTTTATCACCCTGCCATTGCCTGCTGTCCATCTCACAACATTATCGAAGTCGTTTTGCAGGTTGCTCACAGTCTTGTAACTTATTAATTACTCTATGCAGAATAACATCATCCGCAGGAAGCCTTACTTCTGATTCCATTTCTTTACTCATATCATTTATATACAGTATATAAGAAAACTTAGAGGTCCAGTAATACTGCCTTGAGGAGTTCCCTTCTTAATTATTACAGGGTCAGATAAGCTTCGCCTACTCTAATTCTCTGAGATCTATTTTCTGGAAATATAGCCACTCATTCCGTCACTCTCTTGTCTAGCCGTATTGCACTCATTTTTGCCAGTAGTCTCCCGTGATCTACCCTATCAAATGCCTTAGATAGGTCAATCGCGATAGTCCATTTGACCTCCTGGATCCAGGATATCTGCTATAACTTGCTGGGATCCTACAAGTTGAGCTTCATTGGAATAATCTTTCCTAAACCCGAACTGCCTTCTATGGAACCAGCCATTAATTTCGCAAACGTGTCTAATGTAATCATAAAGAATGCCTTCCCAAAGCTTACATGCAGTGCATGTCAAACTTACTGGCCTGTAATTTTCAGCTTTATGTCCATCACCCTTTCTTTTATACACAGGGGCTACTATAGCAACTCTCCATGCATTCGGTATAGCTTCTTCATGCAAACAATAATCAAATAAGTACTTCAGATATGGCACTATATCCCAACCCATTGTCTTTAGTATATCCCCCGATATCTTATCAATTCCAGCTGATTTTCTAGTTTTCAACTTTTGTATCTTATTGTAAATGTCGTTGTTATCATAGGTAAATTTTAATAATTCTTTAGTACTATTAACCTCCCCTATCTGGACATTATTCTTTTAACCAACAATATATACTGCTGACTGAATACTTCTGCCTTTTGCAGACCCTCGCATACACACTTCCCTTGTTTATCAATGCTTCCTCGAATGTCCTTCTTGGAACCTTTTTCTGCCTTAAAGTACCTGTACACACCCCTCCATTTTTCACTAAAATTTGTATGATTGCCAATTATGCTTGCCATCATGTTATCCTTAGCTGACTTCTTTGCTAGATTCGATTTCCTAGTAAGTTCCTTCAATTTCTCCTTACCTCCACAGCCATTTCTAACTCCATTTCTTTCAAACCTGAACTCTGTTTACTTCACTGTACAACTGTAAGTCCTTAGTCCTACTCTATTTCTACAAAATTCCCCCTCTCCAGGGGCTCACAAATTGTTAATTTGGAGTGGTCAGTACGGGATCCCAACTATTTGTGGCATTGTTTTCACTATATGTGCTTCTCTATTTTGTCTTGGTTAGCTATTGTTTCTCTTCCGGGCCCGGTGGTTTTGTATTCGTTTTCATTCTCCATGTACCTCCCCTTTGTATACATAACTTTTTGCTAACTTCTGAAGTAGGTTTGAAAATGTTGTTGTTTGCCTCTCAAAATAACCATTTCTACTTATTCTGGCACAGATCGCGACGTTCTTACGAATTTTACAATCTCTGTATGTTCAGAGAAAATCAAATACTGTGGAGTGGTCAGTACGGGATCTCACGTTTGAACCGAGTCTTAATGACTGAAAAGTGTAAGGCTTCAAAAATCTTAATAATTTGGAGGAATGGAATGTTAAGTCATTTTTTTTCAGTTTTCTTCTTATGTCTTGGTAAACGCTAGTGCCGTCTCCTCACAGAATGTTGAAAGCCATTATGGAGTATTTTTTTCTATATAGCGCATCCTGTATCAGAGTTGCTGATTCATGGATGTCAACCCAATGTCGGAGGTTTCGGGTCCAGGATAATAATATCTTCATGTCCACCTTTCCCTTCTCTGTTGCCGTCTTTGATCGGTTTTATCAGGCTATATTTGTCTTTTCGGAAGATGTGACCGAAATAGTCTCTTTCCTGCATTTTGCTAAGGTTAACTTCGTACCTCCTTGCTGGTGATATGGTCTACCCATGGGATTTTGAACATTCTACTCAAGTTCAGTGTTTCATTTTTACTTTGGGTGCTCGTCGTGACTCCATGTAAAATATCATCCATGTCGTCGATTCTGGTAAGATGTACAGTTGTCCCAAAAAATCGCCGACAACGTTTAGTATGTTGTGCGGGAAGGCAAACTGATCAGTTTTCAAGAAGGTACTCATATCCAGAAACGCACGGCTTAGACGCTGTAGCGCATCGAAATGTGATGGGTGTGCGTTCCGCATGTCAATAAACCCAACATGAGTAGCACATCGGGCTCATTACAAACGGGGTTCGAACTGTGTACTTCCTACGTTATTGCGGTGCTGAGCTTCACGCACATGACTCAATACGTGCGGTTTTCTTTAAAGAATTTCAATCGCTCCGTGGACTCTATCAGTAAGTTCCTCCGCTGACGTTACAGGAGTGTCATACCCCACACTCTTCATACTACCTACGTGGAACTGTCCGGCTTCTCTTAGTCGTCTCTCGATGGCCGCGAACGTGCAATGATGTGGGGTACGTCTGTTTGGAAAACGTTCGGCATACAATCTTGCAGCAGCTCTACCATTGCAATCCGCTTTGCCTTGTGCAAGCGCCATGTCGGTCATTTCTGCAGCTGTACACATTGGTTCACGTCGCACTGCCTTTAACAACGTTACTGCGTTGGCAGATTACAGTACACAAGTAACGCAGTGCACCTCTATTTATATGAAGGAATGTAACGCATGCGCAGGAATGTTATTAGGCTGAAATCGTCCATCCGCAGTACACAGATGACTAAAGGTTTGCATACCTTCCGTATTAAGACACCAAATCAGAGCAGACTGTTACAACCGTTCTCAGATTTCGACGCCCTCCAGCGCTCAAACCGTGCATTTCCGGATAGGGGCTCCTTCTTGAAAACCGATCAGTCCGTAATCCCGCACAACATACTAAACCTTGTCGGTGTTTTTTGGGGACACCTTGCATGTTTTCTACAGAATTAAAGTCGTGGCTAATACAGAACATTTAATAAATAATTTTTTAAAAATGTATTTTTCAATTGCAATGTTTGGACATATACTTCCTGATGATTATTGCATTCGTGGTAAAATGTTCATGTGTGTCTGAACTATAAAACACATTTCGTACTCCAACGGAAGGAGTTTCGGTTCCGTCGGTGTATAGGCCTACATGAAGTGGAAAGAGTCTGTGGGAGGTGCACTCTTTAGGTTTGTTGCGCTGATTGAATCGTAATGCGATGAATTTGAATTAACCGTACACCGTGGTAATACGGATTATCGTTTATGTTCGATTCTTATATTGACAAGGAGTGATCATATTAATGCTTCATAGAAAGGAAATGCGTTCCTTAAATAGGCATCCTCCATTGTCCTCTACTTGTAGCATGTTCATGTAATCAGTTACAGACCCTCCTGAAGCTCCCAGTTGGAGCATAGAGTAGCACGCACGAAGTCCCTGCATAAAGCTGCGTGAACTGAACAGACACCCCTTGTTCTCTTCCGACGTCGACGGAGATTTACGACACATTAGTAGTTCATCATTTGCACGTATTTTGTGACCTTCCTCGTTCGTTTGCCTATGCTGTAATTATTAGAAAATTTGGATCTCTTCCTCTTTCTGCTTTGATTATCATTAAGAGGACACGATTTTAACGCATTTTTTCTAAAAGATAATCGCTACTAAGGTAGTTACATGAAAGGAATCTTGCATATGTATACATTTTAGAGAATGTTTATCCCTTGGAAAATATTATTTTAAAGCATTTCTACAGGCCCTAAGTTACAAAGAAAGTATCCAGCCCGGAGAAAGTCTCGTCTGTTGGTAGTCAACGATTTTTCTGTTTGTAGCGCTACTTATATCTTCTTCTTCTTCTCTGGTCAAACTAATAACTTCCAAGAATTAACAGCTGAGATGGTCTTGTCAGTTGCTAGGAAGATGTATCCCTTGTGTAAGGATGATGAAATCGGGGGCAGATCAGCAGGTGGTTGGGATTCTGGACATCGCCGCTCTTATACACAGGATATCTGCATCTGGTGCAAGGAAGCCCCACTTTTATAGATAGATCTTACACCGTCTCACACCCTATGCGGCTTAACGTCATCCACCCTGTATAGGGCAGGTCATCTACCTGTTAAAACTATCACATGCAATTTCACGAATGGCAGTGCTGACGTAGGCCTAATAAACTGATTGCAAATGAAGTCTTGAGAAGAGTATTTTACTATTTTTATTGAATTCAGATAGAGCACAGCTAGAAATCGCCAAAGTTGCCAATAATCGTCAAGAATATAACTTTGTAAAACTGAAACACTTTGTTGCTTTCATCATTGTGCTGGGAAACGCCCTTCAATCAGTGTGAAAGTATCTGATCTTAAATTGAATCAGTGATAGTAACCGTAGTGAACTGCTACATTATATGCAAGGTCGGGCTAGAAATTGCCACTCCCACTGACCGACAAGCAAGATGTGGCAATGAACTCTTTAGACTACTGTGGACTCTGGAATCTAGACTGTAGACCAGGCACGGCAAACTGAGTCATAGGTGGCGTTGGCCACAACCAAACAGAAACTCGTCTACCATGGTTGGTTCGACATACAGCTCTCCGTATATTTCAGAACGAAATAAAAGGAGGGATAAGAAAGTCACTTGTCGTGATGGCTAGTTTAAATCAGTAAAAAACTAAATATTTAAAAATTGTTGAGTAAAAGCATTCGAGAAAAAATCACAATACCTGCAAGGGAAAAGTTTTATGTTTTATTTATTCATTCATTAATTCATTCATTTATTTGTACAAGGTCTCTGTCCGACTCGTTGGCTGAATGGTCAGCTGAGTGCCCTTCGGTTGAGAGGGTCCCGTATTCGATTCCCAGCCGGGTCAGGGATTTTTAACCTTCATTGGTTAATTCCAGTGGCCCAAGGGCTGGGTGTTTGTGCTGCCCCCAACATCCCTGCAACTCACACACCACACATAACACAACCCTCCACCACTATAACGCGTAATTACCTACCCATGGCAGCTGCCGCCCACCCCCATCGGAGGTTCTGCCTTACAAGGGCTGTACTCGGCTAGAAATAGCCACACGAAATTAATTAATTAAACAAGGTGTCTATATTTACCTTACTCTAAATAAAAGTAAAATCGTGTTTATTTGTAATTATTGAAGGCCATTTTCTTCTTCCTCTCCTTCTTCTTTCGGAAAGGGCTACTTGGGATCATGCTTGTTCAACTGCTGGGCTTTAATCTTTGCCCAGCATTCTCGTATCTTCTCCTGGTGTAGCCCGTTCTCTGTCCTTCGACAAGGGGATGCCTTTCTTCTTCAGCAGTTTTAAGCCACTCCGTCTGGGAGTAGAGCTCGGAATTGTGACGTCTCCGGTATTCCCTGTATTCCAGTACCGGGCCTGGGGTCTTTCTGATAATTCTTTTCTCCATAACTTCAGTTGTTTTCAATTTTTTTTAATTTTATGAAGCCTGTTCTGTTTAGTGAGAGACACTCCTTGGCGTACAGGGCTTCCAGGTGGATGACTGTTGGATAGTGTTTCAGCGTCAGATTTCATAACAGGCATCGCTTGTTGTAGGTGTTTTGAGTCAGTCGATAGGCCAGTTCCAGATTGTTAACTCTCGAAAAGAAGCCTGCCTGGTGGATTCAGTCCAGTCGCCGACGTACTTAATTTCTCTATTCGCTTGATGTTACACTCTTCTAGTGACATCTGTTTGTTAGTCTCTCTTATGTTGGTGGGTTTTCTCCAGCAACACTTGAAGTCCCACTTCGGCTGCATGTTTCTCGCTATTTCCAGAGATTCGCCGTTCATTGCCATGCCATGCAAAGACCAGACAGTATAACGTCAGTCCTTCCCTATTTTGTTCCAGGTAGACCCCACTCTGGACACCCAAATTGATCAGTTCCTTGCGGCATTCTCTCGGATTTTCAAGGACGCAGATGAAGAGGAGTGGTGAAAGCCTGCCACCTTGTCTGACCGCTGTTTTGATATAGATAGATAGATAGATAGATAGATAGATAGATAGATAGATAGATAGATAGATAGATAGATGTCTTTATTGGCGTAGTTAAGGCCATTGGGCCTTCTCTTACACTAAACCAATTAGTATACATTAAAGTCATAAGTAATACTACCGTAATTAATACTAGAAGACAGTTTAAACACAATCAAATATATACCTGAAATAAAATTCCACCACAGTGAGACGTACATACAACAGTAATAATAATAATAATAATAATAATAATAATAATAATAATAATAATAATAATAATAACTAGTAATGATATTGTAGTAACACGATCACTGAAGGGCCAGAAATGCACAGGTCACTCGCATCCTGCTGTACCTCTTAACGCTCTTTTAAATGACACTGTAGTTGTTATTCCTCTGACGTCGTCCAGTAAACGATTTCATTCTCGTGCGGCAAACACCGAGAATGAGCTGTTATATGTGGCAGTTCGATGGTGCGGGATGACGAGCAGGTTGGATGTTTGAGCCCTTGTATGTCTGTCATGAACATTTGAGAAGTAGTGGAAACGCGAAAAAAAGGTATGATGGGGAAGATGTAGTAAGAACTCGATGGAGGAGAGACAAAGTACGATGGTTACGACGAACATGGAGTCGCGACCACTCTAATTTTAGGAAATATGGTGACACGTGGTCATATTTTCTTAATTTGCATATATATCTCACACATGCATTTTGAGCGCGCTGTAGCCTTAGGGAAAATTGCGGCCTCACGTCATTGAAAACAACATCACAATAGTCAAAATGTGGCATTACAAGAGCTTAAATTAATTTCTTTTTTAGCTGTATTGGAAATATATGTTTATATTTATATAAAGAATGTAATGCTGAGTAAACTTTTTGACAGATATGTAAGACATGTAGAGAAATCACATGCGTTCGTCCATGATAACACCGAGATTCTTAACTTGTGATACAAAAGAAATTGGAACATCCTGAAGGATTACTCTTGGCAACGGACGTTTGGTTATACTCGTTATTTGACTTTGATGGCCGAGAAGGATTACTTGCGACTTTGTAGGGTTCAATTTCAAGCCGTGCGCAGCAGACCAATCACTAACAGCCTGTAAGTCAATGTTTAGTAAGTCGATATTTTCCTGAAGGTCTCGTGCTGTACAGTCTGTGTAGCGTTGAAGATCGTCAGCGTACATATGGTAGTTGCAGTGTTTTAAATTCGATGATATGTCATTCACAAAGAGTGCGAAAAGAAGAGGACCAAGTACAGAGCCTTGAGGGACATCTCTGTTCACGTGGCGCCACAAGGAAACTATTCCATTATTACCTTTCCCACATTGTTGACGTCCGTGAAGATAAGAATGAATCCAAGCAATCGTACTCTGAGAAAAATGTAGAGCCTTCAGTTTTACAAGTAAAATGTCAATGTCTACGGTGTCGAAAGCTTTACTGTAATCTAGTAGTACCAGAACTGTGAATCGTCCTCTGTCTATTGCTTGTCTAACATCCTCAGTCACTTTCAGTAAGGCTATAATTGTATTATGTCCATGTCGGAAACCGGACTGGAGAGGTTTCCGAAATTTCGTACCTGAATTTAACCTTGGAGTGTGTGTCAGTCAGTGTTTGTAGAACGAGTCTACGGGTTTTGTTGTCTAGTCCTAGTTCCTCGAGAGTTTTAGTTAGGGTTTGTCTGTCCACGGACTCGTAGGTCTTCCTAAAATAAACAAAGGTGACTATATACTTGCAGCTTCGAATCTGGTCAAAGCCAGATTTTGAGGATGAGGATTTGCTCAGCACAGGATTGACTCTTCCTAAAGCCTCCCTGGAATTCCATCCCCCCGCCCCAGTTGACTGTTCAATTTATACTCTGTCCTTGTTAGTAAGACCTTGAACAGGACCTTGTACGTTACTGGAAGGAGAGAGATCCCTCGGTAGTTGCTCGCGTCTTTAATATCTCCTTTTCTCCGAAAACCGTAAAGGGCCGATGACCTTCGATGTTAGGCCCCTTAAAACAACAAGCATCAGCATCGAAAACCGTAAAAACAAATAACATTATTATTAATATCTCCTTTACCTAGTTAGTTGGCCGTACGATTACGGTTGCGCAGTTGTAAGCTTGCACTCGGGAGGTAGTGGGTTCGAACCCGACTGTCGGCAATCCTGGAGGATGGTTTTCCATGGTTTTCCATTTTCACACCAGGCAAATGTTGTGGTTTTACCTTAATTAAGGCCACGGTCGCTTCCTTCACACACCTTGCCCTTTCCTATCCCGTCATCGCCATAAGACCTATCGGTAGCTGTGCGACATAAAGGAAATTGTAATAAATAAATAAAATCTCCTTTCTTGTGAAGAGGATGGATCAAAGCTGAGGTCCAGTCAAATAGCAACGTATCCGTTCCACAGATGTTCTGAATGATCTCATGAGCCTGTACACTGCCTTGCTATCGGCACACTTCCAGAATTCCGCCATAGTGGAGTCCTCTCCCGTTGCCTTGTTGTTCTTGACTCGTTATTTATGTGTCTTTATTAAGTGGCAAAGTTAGGGCTCTTGGCCCTCTCTTACACTTACCCACTTACAGTTTTTTTTAAATTAATTTAAAATATCATTGTAATCACCGATGAACGTCTCCATCCTATCGCATATAAACTATAATTTCATCATCGACAGCAATTTCTTATCGCAAATCATACGAAAATCACCTTACAAACTAAGTCAATCTACTAACTACTACTACTATAAATTATCACTCACTGAATTGTAAAATCATGAAGAAACATATTTATTAAACTAATACACTGTCAAAAAAATGAGAATTAGTATTATTATGAACTTCTAGAGTTGTTGTTTCAAATAAATAATATTCCGTGAAATTCAATATTTAAGTCAGCGCTGGCTTATTAATAAAATAATATGAAATTATGAATCAATCTTTCTGAAATGAAATCAAATTATCTCTAATCATCCTTGAAAAATTAAATTAAACATTCACACGCATCAATGTGGCACAATTACATTACCATTAGGAAAATTTAGAATTCCTCCTCATAATTTATACACTTGTATGCATTGAAATCTGAATTCGTTAACGTAGAATATCATTCTGAAGAAGTATGTTATGACGACTGACGTGCTAAGGTCTTCAACCCTACTGCCTCTTAAATCACGGCTCCTAATTTACTATCTTCTCATTTAAAATTCTATCATAAATTATAAAACAATACTCAACATATACAATAATCTATTTCCCTGTTTTAACTACATAATTCTTAATTTATTGCAATTTGGCTCGATATGCCTTCATTCGTTACGTTTGACTCAAACATATCGCGTGTGCAAGTAATTTCAACAAATATCTGCGATATGATATCTCAATACTATGTCTATACGTCGGCTCCACTATATACATAACTTCTTGCCTACCTCACATTTCATATATTTTGAGAATACGTCACCAAGCACATATATATCTATATATTAACAGCTGTATTACTATACCACTTCCTAAATCTCAACCATATACGAGTATTCACCATCCATACCTTATTTCAAGTCACTCCCGCGGCGTATTTCCTTTCCAGTACTTGCATCGTCTAACTGATTCAATACCATTCATATTTAACGTCTATCATCGATATATATATATATATATATATATATATGTCTCATAATTACTACGACGCACATTATAATACTCAAATCAACTCATATAACTTCTTATCTTATACAACCTTCAATATTATTTCCATCTCGACTTTCTCAATATCTGTTCTCATCACTCATAACCTTCTTCATATTATTTGCAACTACTGAGACATAATATTCTTCTGCACGTAAATACTCCTTTACATTGATCAATTATCTTCTAAAAATTACGATGCATAACCTTAAAATACCGTATTTGTGCATTTAATAATACTACTTTACAAGGAATAACTCGATTCTATCTAATCACTTCTCGCACGCGATCCACCTGTGACGTAATCTTTGACTGAATGGCTTCGCGAGATTCATCGATATTCTTCATCACATGACAATCTTTGCAAACAGCTGTTATATTACTTTCCTTCCTAATCATATTCTCCACTACCTCGTTGAATCACCTGTTCGTAAATAGCCATCCTTCACGAGATATCTAATTCTACACTGACTTAATATAGCATTAGCAGCTTAAATGTAATGCACTTCACTTCACTGTTTCACTTGCACACTTAAATATTTCATACTTAAAATATTCTATTCTGTGGCTTATGCCAAATTAAACTAAGAATGATGTTACTTATCGTAAACACTTAGCTCGTCTTTCGTCATATCAGCCGTCACTTGCTCTCCTGCTCATCACATCGCTAGTTCATTGGCCATGTTTCGAGGTTCGGCTAGGCTCCTCATCTCAACTAGGTTGGTTCTGCTGGGCGGATTCCTCCTCACATCTCGGGTAGGTTCAGCTGTTCGGATGATATCTCCCTCCAGGTTGGTCCATCTGGATGCTTAGCAGATCATCATCTTCTTGGAATAACTGCCAATAAGTTCAAATATTTCCGAGAAGTAAATATTCATTTTATATTCTTGTTAGATTAATATTTCTTTTACTGTAGTTTTCGCCTTGTCTTGCGAAAATCTTCAAATTTATAGTATTTAATTTTCAAAAATATTACTCCTTCCTCTTCTTTCCTATTAATGGAGTAATTCTCTCCTATTCTTTCCTCTTTTTGCGGCTTCCAGTTTACGTTTTCCGAAGTATCGCTGATCTTGCGCCTCGGGTCTATCAGTATACGTATTTGAATAAATTCTCGTATATTTCGCCGTATTTATATCCTCCACAGTGTTTTAACAGGTTGTTTTGCCGTTTTCTTCTAAATTATAGTCGTTTTTCCTCAAAATTTCCGCCACAATCTTAACAGTCTTCGTATTTTTACAGCGCAGCAGCAATTCACTTCTTATCCTCTCGAGTTCAGTTTATAAAGTCAATTTTTACAATAATCTATTCTATTTTACTTGTTTTTTTTTTTGTTTTTTGTTTTTGAAACAATTTACTTGACCTTACTCTGTTCTCCACCGCCTTTAAAATTTTGTCGTTTCAAGTCATTCATAGCCTCCTATTGTATCTAAATATTAAGACTTCGTTGTATACTCTCTTTAGTTTGAGTGGTCTATACCTTTCCTAGGCGCCATTTTGGAACATGTCCGAATATGCAACGGGCACAACAATAATACAGTTAATTAAGATTACTTTCGATGAAAAATTATAGGATAAATAGAGAGTGGATAATAAGAATATATCTACTAACTAGCTTAAAGGAAAACTTATTCAAATATAAGGCTAAAATAAATCAACTGAGTATTACTATGTTACAATCTGAGTATACTAAAATCGATGCTACTATATTAATATATTTCTAGGAACAGTACATAGCCTTCAATGAGAGGAGTGAGAACGTAAATGGGATAGCCTAAGATACTTAAATCTAGTACGTAATTTTTGGTTTCATTCACACGTCATTCACTCTTTCATTCATTCGAGTCAACTGTGTGCACTCTGAAGAAATTTACGGTAGGCTGTTTCAAATGTCCTAGACGAGCAAGAACTTTTAATATCTTCCGGGATCGTATTCCATAACCTCGAAGCAGAGACCAGGAATGAATGGCTGTAGGTATTTGTTCGATGCGGTGCTATTACAAGCAGTGATCCGGAACGAGCGTTAATTTCGTGGAATGAAGAAAGAAGCCTAAAATTGGATGATAGATAGGTGGGGCTGTTTGAAGAAAGCAACTGATAGACGAGGGCCATTTGGTGGGTTTTTCTATGGTCATTTAAACGTAACCATCCCAACTTTTTTTTTAGTATGGTGTTATATGAGCACCGTGTCGGAGCTGGAAGGCATATCGAATGCAAGAGTTCTGAACACGTTGTAGTTTTGATGCTTGTTCACAGGTTAGGTCAATAATCATACTGCCACAGCAGTCGAAGATTGGAAATAGAAGTGTTTGTATGAGTTTTAATTTAAGGTCCAGTGGCAGAACATTTTTATGACGCTTCAAAGGATAAAGGGATGCATGTACTTTTCTGCACACATTAGTTATATGCTTAAGTGATTTGACTAACTTCTTCCTATGAAGGAGATAGTAAGTACTGTAAGTCTGGGTATGGTGTCTTTTGGTGGTTGTAAATGTCTTCACTGGGTGGATCACAATTGAGCAGGTTCTTAAAGTACTCAGCTAGGAGCTGGTTGCTCTCATTGTTGTAATAAATAAATTTTCTCCGTGAGTCTTTGAAGGCCATTTATGTATGATCAGTATATAACAATTCCAGTTGTTAAATATGTATCTTTATACAAAAGTTCTCCACTCTCTTTCTCTTTAGACAAAAATGTGAAAATTATATATTATAGAGTGTAACATATTCGTAATTATCCTCAGGGGGAAAATATTTATGCAATAATGTATTTTCAGGTTTTACTCGTTCGAGCACGGTGCCTCCAATTTTGATGTAATTTCCTTGGTAGAGACTTAACTTTTATAATTTTGCACTTTGAATGATTAACGACAAGTCCTGTGGAAAACTGTTCATATCGGTATACAGTAGTGACTTTGCAGTTATTTCATCTTTAGCTGCTAGTACCATATACACTGACTGATCAGTCGGAACATTATGACCACCTACCTAATAGCCAGTATGTCCACTTTTGGCACGGATAACAGCGGCGACGCGTCTTTTGGCATGAAAGCAGTGAGGCCTTGATAGGTCGCTGGAGGGAGTTGGCACTACATCTGCACACACAAGTCACCTAATTCCCGTACATTCCGAGGAGGGTGGCTATGAGCTCTGACGCCACGTTCAACCACATCCCAGATATGTTCTATTTGGTGAGTTGGTGGGGGCCAGCACATCAATTGCAACTCGCCACTGTGTTCCTCGAACCACTCCATCACACTCCTGGCCTTATGACATGGCGCATTATCTTGCTGAAAAATGCCACTGCCGTTGGGAAACATGATCGCCATGAAGGGGTGTACGTGGTCTGCAACCAGTGTGCGATACTTCTTGGCCGTCATGATGCCTTGCACGAGTTCTACTGGACCCATGGATGCCCACGCGAATGTTCCCCAGAGCATAATTGAGCTGCCTCCAGCTTGCCTCCGTCCCGCAGTACAGGTGTCAAGGAGCTGTTCCCATGGAAGACGACGGATTCGCACCCGCCAGTCGGCATGATGAAGAAGGTATCGGGATTCATCAGACCATGCAACGCTCTGCCACTGCGCTAACGTCCAGGACGATGATCACGTGCCCATTTCAGTCGTAGATGCCGATGTCGTGATATTAACATTGGCACATGCAGGGGTCGTCGAGTGCGGATGTTCATCCTTTAGAAGTGTGCGGTGCACTGTGTGTTCAGACACACTTATACTCTGCCCAGCATTAAAGTCTGATGTTTGTTCCGCCACTGTTCGCCGCCTGCCCTGTTTTACCAGTCTGTCCAGCCTACGACGTCCTACATCGGTAATGAGGGGTCGCCGCCCAACCCCTCGACGTATGGACGTGGTTTCACCTTGGTTTCGCCAGTTGTTGGAGACACTCACCACAGCACTTCCCGAACACCCGACAAGTCGTGCAGTTTCCGAAATGCTCGTGCCGAGCCTCCGAACCATCAACTGTACATGCACCGTGCGTGTGTCTGACTAGCAGTCAATCCTCGTCTGGTGACGCTGTTATCGCCTGGACAGATTTGCTGTATATCGATAATAGGTAGGTGGTCATAATGTTCTAGCTGATCATGTATTCTTGCAATGCCATCGCAACGTTTTTGTTTGGTAGAAAATTCAAAGAATACTCTTAACCGCTTATCAGTTACTTTCTCAATGACGCGTGTAATTAAATAAAATATTGTTGTGGGTCTCCGGTTCGTTATCTTTTGTCTATTACCTCCTTAATGAATAAGCATTGTTTCGGCCCTTCTGAATACATCTGGACACCTATTATGCATAGGATTCGCTAGAGGGCATAGTATTTTTGTGACTTTAAGCTCTTTCAGTGCCCTGATGATGACGACTCCATCCGGTCTAGCTACAGTATTAGACCTTACCTTGGCGAGAGCTACACTTATTTCAGAAACGGTAATTTCGATATCAGATTCTGTACGTACTGCATTTACAGGCTGCAAATTTGTAGGTAATTTTCTCTTCCAAATGTGTTTTGAAAATGGTCACAAACAGAGCCATTTTATATTGCATACTATTTTAATTTTTAATAATATTGCGTACTGCTACTTTGGAACATGAAAGGGTTAGGAGTTGGGAGGAAGTGGCGTAGCCTTAATTAAGGTAAAGCCCCAGCATTTGCCTGGTGTGAAAATGGGAAACCATGAAAAACCATCTTCAGGGCTGTCGACAGTGGGATTCGAACCCACTATCTCCCGGACGCAAACTCACAGCAGCGCACCCCTAACCGCACGGCCAACTCGCCCGGTCCTCTAATTAGTGTTAATTCCCATTTGTTCTTCTTAAAAAAACAATAATCACCACCATCACACCATTCATTTTGGAAGAAGGATGTATATTTCATCATTATTAAAGGCATTCACTCGCTTGTGACACCACAACACAAAGGGTTGTACCGGGCGAGTTGGCCGTGCGGTTATGAGCGCGCAGCTGTGAGCTCGCATCCGGGAGATAGTGAGTTCGAACCCCACTATCGGCAGCCCTGAAGATGGTTTTCCGTGGTTTCCCATTTTCACACCTTAATTAAGGCAATGGATGCTTCCTTCCCAGTCCTAGGCCTTTCCTGTCCCATCGTCGCCGTAAGACCTATCTGTGTCGGTGCGACGTAAAGCAAATAGAAGGAAAAAAAGCAAACGTCTGCGTTTGGAGTTGTACCTTGACCGGAAGGCATGAGTTGCTGAGGAATGGCGTCGCTTTGTGTTCAGTGATGAACTGCGGTTCTGCATTACCCCGGATGACCGTCGTCTGCGAGTATGGCGGCGATCTGGGGAAAGATCCCATTATTCCAATATTTTGGAGAGATACAGCGGTGTTACTTCTGGCGTCATGGTGTGGGGAGCCATGGGTTGTAACTTCAGGTCACGGCTGGTAGTGATTGAGTGAACTTTAGCGGCACAATGGTACGTTACGAAAATCGTGCGTTCTCATGTGTTAGACGTTAGAGGATGGTTGCCTAGTTGTACTTCCTCTTAAAACAATAATTACCACCACTATCTCATGTGTTACCTCTCCTGCGGCAGCATTGTGGTGCTTTTTTTCAATTGGACAATGTTCGTCCCCACACGGCACGTCTCCCAATGAACTGTCTGCGTGATGTTGAGGTACTCCTGTGGCCAGCAAGATCCCCAGATCTGTCCCCGATGGAACATATGTGGGACCAGCTCAGACGTCAACTCCGTCCGAGTGCCACTATCCAGGATATCAAGGACCAGTTACAACAGCTGTGGGCGAACTTGCCTCGGGAAAGGATACAACGGTTATGACACCCTTCCCAACCGAATCAATGCATGCTTCCAGGTCAGAAGGGGTGCAACGTCATACTGACTGATAAGGCGGCTCGTACTGCTAAGTTCTGTGTAAATTTTGCTCGATTTTGTAATCACTGAAATAATATCACATGCCCTCTCAACACGTGAAATTTAATTTCGTTTCCTCTTCCCCTTCTGGGTGTTTCAATTTTTTTGTCAGGCAGTGTAAAACGAAATGGCGTATGGCTTTTAGTGCCGGGAGTGTCCGAGGACATGTTCAGCTCGCCAGGTGCAGGTCTTTTGATTTGACTCCCGTAGGCGACCTACGCATCATGATGAGGATGAAATAATGATGATGAAGACGACACATGCACCCAGCCCCCATGCCAGCGAAATTAACCAGTTAAGGTTAAAATTCCCGACCCTGCCTGGAATCGAACCCGGGACCCCTGTGACCAAAGGCCAGCACGCTAACCATTTAGCCATGGAGCCGGACTCGGGCAGTGCACATAGCTGCGTAAGTAACAAACGGATCTCCTCATAGGCTAAGTAGCGTCCAATAGCCGAATGGGCATCGACCTAACTCACTAAAAAAACGGGAAAATCTTGCGTGACGGGAGACAGATTATTTATTTATTTATTTATTTATTTATTTATTTATTTATTTATTTATTTATTTATTTATTTATTTATTTATTTATTTATTTATTTATTTATTTATTTATCGTATGACTTCTAGTGCCGGAAATGTCTGAGGGCATTTTCGGCACTCCATGTACAGGTCTTTCTATTTGACTCCCATGGGCGACTTGCGCGTCTGGTTGTGAGATGATGATGATGATGATGGTGATGAGGTAGGGAGAGGATGAAATCCGGTGTCAGCACCTAGCCTACTCCTGTTGAACAGCACCAAGGGATCTGCTTAAGGCTTAACGTCTCCATCCGACGGACGAATTGCCATCAGCAACGTATTATGCCTTCACTCCATATGAACATTGCAGAGAGGTTTGGAATTGAATCCAGCCCTTCGGCACGCAATCTAGTGATTGGAAATGCACACCATCACTTCTCCTACCCTGCCGGCCAGTGTTCTGATGATGAACTTTTTTCCACCTACGGGATTCGAACCGACTAACCACGGTGTCAGACCATATAAATTTGACGCCTTTACGATCATGGCCACCAGGTGGGCTGGGAGACAATAACGTATTAAATAAGAACCATGAATTATGGAGCAAAATGGCCGTGTTAAGAATAGGATAACAACAGCTCTACAGGTTACCATTCATATACTAATGTTAACTTCTTTGTGAAAGATACTACACATCTCTTGTTCCGGTTAATTGTTACATAAGGATCTCTGAGACTAAGGTCAACATGTGATTACTAAATACTGGAAAATAACAGGTATATTAACCGATAGATGATACATTTGTCAAGAAGGAATTTGTGTTTCGCAATGTTGGAAATAAACAATCAGTCGGCTTATCAATATAGCATACTCGTTGTCAACGAGATAAGTAAAGTCTCACTGATAAAGTTTATATCGAAACTTTCTCACTGTAAAATTGATTTCGATTGCTATATCCCATTAGTTTCCAGGCTGCTGAATTACCACCCATCAGATTTTTATCCAACGAAAATCTGGTAGGTAAAATAAGGCATATAAAATATAATAATACAATTGGAAATTTCACTAACAGGTTAGCTTTGCAATACCTACTTCTTACAGCGGCCGGTTCTTTATTCACTTCAGTTTTCATCCTATTTCAAACGCCTCCCAGACCCCACGCTACTGGTTTATACTCGTAATTTCATCATCATTTCGTCCTCATCACGACGCGCAGGTCGCCTACGGGAGTCAAATAGAAAGACCTGCACCTGACGAGCCGAACCCGTCCTGGGATATCCCGGCACTAAAAGCCATACGACATTTCATTTCATCCAATTAATAAATATGCTTTCCTTCACAATATTACATATTTCTATCCTGGGAATAATACGCTTCTTAAGTACATGAAATGACCCACCTGCTCCGATCGTATCTACTTTTCTATCTTCTTAGGTTTCTTCCCTATTGACGTTAGTCTAATTTTAGAAATGATGTTCGTGTTATACTCGCTGCATTTCCCTTCTATTTCCATGATATTAGATTCTGTTGATTTAAACACCATCTAACAAGTCCTCAGTTTTATCCCGTTTACAGTATTTTCACTTAAGCTTGTCATTTGTTATTGTATGAATAACTCTTGTGGTTAGGAGCAAAGAGTACATTCAAAGTCTGTTTTGTTTCCACTGTGCAACGATCATTGCCATATTTTGCCATATTTTCTTATCCGACCTCCCTTGTCACTTATTTTTCTCTTCCGACCCCGATGACATTACAGTAGATTGCAAGGCCCAGGGAGTGTTAAATTTTCATGCCTTTCTTAGCCTTTCCTTTTCTTTCACTGAAACATTCATTCTTCGAGGGGCGGACTTTTCCCTTTTTCACCAATTAGAGAACCTCTCAGTAAATAATCCGCGTAAACTGCAAACAGTAAAGTGAAAGAATACCTAACTTAGAACTACGAACTCTTCCTACCACCAACTCCCACTGAAGCCTAATTCTCACCGAGCTCGATAGCTGCAGTCGCTTAAGTGCGGCCAGTATCCAGTACTCGGGAGGTAGTGGGTTCGAACTCCACTGTCGGCAGCCCCGAAAATGGTTTTCCGTGGTTTCCCATTTTTACACCAGGCAAATGCTGGGGCTGTACCTTAAAGCCACGGCTGCTTCCTTCCCACTCCTAGCCCTTCTCTGTCCCATCGTCGCCATAAGACCTATCTGTGTCCGTGGGACTTAAAGCAACTAGCAAAAAAAAACACAAAACCTAATTCTCAACATAAATTAAAAACAAGAACACCAAAGACAAGTTTGTAGTTGTGCGTTGCTATCTGCTGATATGATATGATATCAGCTACTGGATCTCCAACATTACGTAAAATCTGAATCATAGAGGCATGACTTTGTAGTTTTTTTAAATCCCAGGTATATTGATTGGAATTGGAACCGAAAACATACGATGAGGCCAGTAACGATGTTCCTCTGCTAGCACTTCACCTTAATATCAGTACCTTCAACTGCTTGGTATCATAACTCTTTTTTAGTGAAAATGAAAACCTTCAACCTGTTTTCCAGTCATTGACCGGGTCAGGGATGTAATGAATGAATCATATATAGGCTATTAGTACGATGGGGTCGCCACTCCCAAAGTGATTTATTAATGACTGATAGATGCTATGAAATTAAAATGGAGAGTGTTGCTGGAATGAACGATGACAGGGAAAACTGGAGTACCCGGAGAAAAACTGTCCCGCCTCCGCTTTGTCCAGCACAAATCTCACATGGAGTGACCGGGATTTGAACCACTGTATCCAGCGGTGAGAGGTCGACGCGCTGCCGTCTCAACCACGGAGGCTTCTTTTTCAGTATGATCAGCATATTTTTTCTTTGATGTCTTGCCATATTCCTTCTTTAGGTTAACAGAACGTAAATATACTGCAACTATTCCTCTTACCTTTCTTTCAGTTACCTGGTGTAAAGAATGCCACCTGTACGATTTCCTGATAATTTTTGTTGCTGTTGTATGTTATGTAAATTCTTCTCGAATATGTAGAGCACTTACAGGGCGAAGTTCTAGATGAATTGGGATAGGATTCTTTCTTTCTTTCTTTCTTTCTTTCTTTCTTTCTTTCTTTCTTTCTTTCTTTCTTTCTTTATCTGCGTGAATTTCCAGGTAATTTTTACATTATGAATAATGAACTCATTCTGGTGCTTTCTAATCATAACTTACAACTCATGAAGCCTGAAAACCACGCTGATTACCCCTCGGTTGGTGTGAGATAGAATACCACCTTGAGTGCCACGTGAGACCAACGTTGACTCATAGAGCTTAATGCCATTCGGGCCGCGTGAGTCCGCTGTGGACTCACGCGCACTCTCAAAGTCTCAGGCCCCGTGGTGCCATACTGTCATCACATTTGACATGTAAACGTATGTTAAATGAAAATAGGTGGCCAGTACGTCATGAATCTATTCTTGGCCTGTCCATTTGCGAGTCCGATGTGGCACCACGTAGCCTGTACGTCACTGTAATATATCACCCACAATAAATAAATTATGACATTATTTATTGTTTCCTGATCTTGTCATGTGTACAAATAACAAAATATTGTACTGTATAGTGTACTCATTGTTCATTGTGTCATATCAGGGTCTAGGCCTATAGACAAATTGAAAACATAGGACAAAAAGAATTACATGAACTTTCTAGAAAAATATTTGTAACTTTGTCTCATTCGCAATCACATCACAAAATTGGTACACTTTTTGCATATAAATTTCAAGTATAACAAATAAGACTTTCTGAAGAAATATGATTCAAACTGTGTTTCACAATCACTATCACACTACAAATCTGTGCACTTTGAAGAAACAGTCCAAACAGAAGAAATTTTCACAGGTTGGTCATTTGAACTGTAGTCTTCCTCATGGCATATGGCCTTCGTGATTCCTGATGGATCTCTTCATAACAATTACTGCATCTCTGTCTTCCCTGCCGGCCTACATCCTCCAGTCGGTGGGGTAATACCTGTTTCTTTGGTACTTGCGAGGGAATGTGAAAATTTTTGATACCGTTACCTGTTAACTGTTCGACAATGTCCTCTTTGAACTGGGTAAGAGATATACTCTCATTCCCAAGTTGATTGGAAATATAGATGCATTTACTATACTTGTGCCGATCAATATCTGTATAGTTATTTTTTGTACCATTTTACTCCGTCTCAAGGAAGTACTATAGCTCTTTTTTATGATCTGATAAATCAATGTACGGTTTGTATTTGTTATACTCTATAACACTCCGTGGTTTTTGCTCTTCACCATCCCTCCTCTGAATAGTGACCACCTCACCAGTGTGTTTAGTTATCAAACTTAAGACGTCTCTTTTATCGTGCCATTTCTGAACAACCACATCAGTGTTACTTTCCCGGGCTCTTGTCTTTCCTCTTGCTAACTTCCTTTTAATAACATCGGTTGGATTATACTTCCGATTAGATCTCAGTGTTCGAAAGATAAGAGTTTTATTCTTTAGTAGTTCATGAGCTAATGAGACAGACGTATACCAGTGTGTCAGGAAGGTGAGAACTGTGCTAGGATACGTGGTGACACATTGGTCTCACGCGGCCACTGACACTACCTTCCAGCTGTATAGGCCGCGTGAGACCAATGTGTCACCACAATTTCAACACAATGTTTTGACTACAATTTTGGCCCAAGGTGACTAAAAGGTACATTTCTGTAATAAGGTGCACCATTTTATACTCTATAGTAAAAAAAGAAAGAATGGCCTGGATGGAATTTTTTTTACTGCATACGTGGCACTTAAGGTGATACACCCAATCAAACCCCTGAATGTCGTAATGACGGTAGTGACGGAAGGCCCGCTCCCACCTAGTGGAGTGGAATGGAATTGAACCGAACATAATTTGTTTTAACATGTGTTTACATGGGAGATAGAGATGGCGATCGCCACGAGTCTAATCGAATCGAACCGAATGGAACAGGATTCTCTGCGAAGAGTATTTTTCGACTAGCGGAGCGGAATCGAACAGAATTATCAAGATTCGTGCAACTTCGTAAACGGTCGGGTCGAGATCTTTCGGACGACCATTTGGTGGCAAATGAAAAGTCGGCTGTTTCTTGGACACGGTCGAGAACGTTCTTGTTTTGTGATAGTTTATTTAATTCATTAATGCTAGACACGGAAAAATGCCTTTGCTGGCAGGACCTAGTGTTTACAGTGCACTATATGTCTTCTGGTATGGGCTAGAGCAATTTTGTTACTTTCATAGATCTGTCTCTGTCGTATGAAAGTGACTGAGGTATGAGCGATGCTAGTAATGCTATTCCTTCTGCAGCCAGTCCCTGCTATGAATGGTGTGAAAATGTTGCTCATAGGGTCGGTTCGTGTATGTATTTCAGTGGGCTTGGCAGACTGATATGTAATAGCAACTCTGGCTCGGTGAGGAAAGCAACAAGAAACTACCTCACTCCTCATTTCCCTAGTACGCCTCTTCAGTGATGCCTAGGCCATCTATGACAGCTGCTGGCGGAGCTGTTGAGGATCCCACCAGCGGCATCGCTGACGGACTGAACGTACATACAGACACGGAAAAACTTATCAGTTTAGTTCAAAAATATAATTTCCTCTACTACAAGACCCACGAGCATTACTGCAACAACGTAAAAAATAATGCCTGGGAGGAAATAAGCAAGGCTATGAAAAACCAAACTTATTAGAATATTCAATTTTGTAGTAGGTTACTGTAGTCTATACCTATACAATTTATTTCATAATTTTTGTTGACTTCATCACAAAATCGTGTTGTATTGGAGTCCACAGACAGTATATCAGTACGATAATTGACATCGCATCTCGCATGGGATGCATCTTTAAGTGTTTATTATATTTACAGTGAATGATTTTGTAAGTGACATTCCCTAGGTTTCAAACTGTCGTATATGTATTCCTAACAAATAGTAGGCTACTGTATACGAAATTGCTCTGCTATGGACAATAAATGCACTTCACAGTCTTTAATTAAAAATGTTGAGGTAACCTCGATTAATGATTTCATCCTGCCACGGGACGCAATCTACTGCATTAAAGTAGTTTTAAAAATTATCACGGACACCCATTGCATCTGAGGTAGCATTTCCTCTTGTAAAACTGAACTTTTCTGTTAAAATCTACTATCTGAAATAGTTGTTGAAATTGCAATGCAGTAACTGTGAAGTAGGCCTACCGTCGAGACTTAGCTTAATCGCTCAATAAACATTCAAATAAGTTTTATTACTCTCTGTTTGGCTCTCTTGTTAATTTCATGCACCCAGAAACTTCTCCGATCTCTCGTAATTTTCTGCCTCCTCACACCTTCTATCAGACCGTCCATTGCAAGCCTGAAGTGAAGTTTCCCGTAGAATTCTGTTCGATTCTGCTCCGCTAGATGTGGGCGGTTGAGTGGAAATTTCGGCTGTTCGGTTCGATTCGATTCCACTAGGAGGAAGCGAGCCTTTACAGTTGCAACCTGCCAGGGTCTTTCCCATCTTGGGAGGTGAGGGTGGCAGCCACAGGTCCCCTAGCAGAGTCTGGCATTACTTTCACTTAATTGTTTTATATTCGTTGCGTTCATCTTTCCTTTCCGACCTGGCGTGGCGAGTGCTTGTTCTCTTCTGACCCGGCTGGTACTAGGTTTGCGAAGCCGAAGCAGACTTTATTATTGCAGCTTGAGAGATCCCATTCTGTACATACTTCTGTCCAGACGTGAGCTTAGAAGGATGGATCACTGTCCAACCCTGCCTTGCGTGCCGAAATGTAGCTTTGCAGTGTTACAATTTCCTTTTTGAGTGGTGTATATCGTTCGCAGAAAGTCTGTGTTTCTATTCATGTTTGTAAAGGTAAAGAAGAGACAAGATGTTCAGACGAATATTTTGTTGTAATGAAATGCTTGTAACAAAAATTGACTCCAAAATACTGTAAGAAAATGTTTTGTTTTTGTTTGATTTGTTTTCTCTAATGGGATTGAACTGATAATTGATCGGACCTTAAACATATGACCTCACGATTCTTTGAAGGACATTTTTCTCATTTTTGGGTCTGTTTCCTTAGGTTTAATGCACACAATTCTTGTCAGTTAATTTATAATTTTAATAATTATTGCTTTTATTTTCTTTCTAGGTGAGTATCTATGTACCTTAATGCAACTGGCGTTTGAAGAAGGTTTTCGGCAGTCTGTGAGTTCCTTATTATTATTAAGAATACGTGCTGGACGAATACGTGAATATAATTATAGTTGTACGGTTTAATACCAGTCGTCTTTCCTCAAGCAATTCTGTATGGCACTCAAGCACAATATACTATACTTTCACTGATACAGGTGAAGAGACCCATTCCAGAACCATAAGCTCTGCCGCAATGTCCGCACATAAAACTGCCGAAGCTCAGTGCTGTTCTTTTCATCTACCTCTTATTGGACTCGTGTCTTCTTCGTCGTCGTTGTTGTTGTTGTTGTTATTGTTATTCCTGATGAACAGTACGTCACTACATCGGTCAGTTTCCTATGCGAGTTTGACATTCTATCTTTAAAACGTCGTTGCACCGTTTTTTGTTGTCCCTGATTGCATTGTCCATCTTCATTATTTACTTGTAACCTGTTGTTGACGGGTTAATTTGTATAACTTTGACTGAACTGGCGGAAGGAAAGGAGCTGGCTGACTTGGCAACCTCGGTTTAGCCATTTTCAGCAAATTTAAGAAAAACATCCCTCTTATTGAAAATTTGCTTAGAGCAAAATTTGTTGTGGATAAATCTTTTATTTCCGACTTTAGCTTGCTTCCGAACTTTAATTCTTAAATATAGTACCAAGGGAAACATTTACCGTTTAGAATGTACAAAATGATTCGTAAGTCACTCTACAAACGTTGTGAGTGTAATGTAGCGATAAAAATGTTATATACAACTGTGAACTGTTTCTAAAAGTGCTTTATTTCAGATTTTTGAAGCATAATAACCTACCTTGCCAGGCATTAAAACACGGGCCAGCACAGCCTTCGGACATGTCATGTTCGCCTACATAGCGATTCAAAATCGCCAGAGAGTTGTAGCACGGTCAGAATACATATGGCATCAATTACAGTCTTGTAACTTTCTCTGTCAAGTTTTACCTCTTTATTCCGTTTTAATGTTGAATTAAATTAATGAATTCAGGGAGGAATGTATTTTGTTATATATAACATTTTACTGTATATAACATTTTAGTCTTATTTTTACCTCTCCATTACACCCACAAAGTGTGTACAACGACTTACGAATCACCCTGTAGATTTCACTAGCGACTGCAGCACAGTAAATATTTCTTATTCGTTTGTACATCCCACTACGTACAGATGATTCCGACAAAAAAGTACTTTGTGTTTACTATACGTAGGTCTGAAAGGTCTCTGTGACATTCCAAAACAGTACAACGAGCACTTCTCTGTCTACTGTACGCTTTCATAGATGTCACTTTGAG
This sequence comes from Anabrus simplex, assembly GCF_040414725.1. Lineage (NCBI taxonomy): Eukaryota > Metazoa > Arthropoda > Insecta > Orthoptera > Tettigoniidae > Anabrus > Anabrus simplex. The sequence goes on along the minus strand of NC_090265.1, from coordinate 146,587,941 downwards.
CATGCTTTGGGGTAAACTGAATCTACTATGTTATATGTAATTTGTGTTGAATTTGTCATCCCTTTGTTGAACTCTGGGAGAAACAAATTATGGTTTGTTTGTGTTGCCCTGGGTGGAATTTCACTCTGGGTAAAATTCGTTTACTACAAGTCTAGGCCTAGCCCACGTGCAGTACCTTTATATGAATTTGTGATCCTTAAATTAATGAATTCAGGGAGGAATGCATTTTATTTCTGTTGCATAACTCAGAAATAAAGACATTTCAGAAACAGTGTTATATATATAACATTTTAGTCTTATTTTTACCTTTCCATTACACCCACAAAGTATGTACAATGACTTACGAATCACCCTGTAGCTTTTTTTTACAGTTTGTTTTATGTCGCACCTACACAGATGGCGACGATGGAATAGGAAAGGCCTAGGAGTGGGAAGGAAGCCGCCGTGGCCGTAATTAAGGTACAGTCCCAGTATTTGCCTTGTGTGAAAATGGGAAACCACGGAAAACCATATTTAGAGCTGCCGACAGTGGGCTTCGAACCCACTATCTCCCGTCTGCAGGCTCACAGCTGCGCGCCCCTAACCGCACGGCCAACTCGCTCGGTCTCTGTACGATCACCCTCTATGTAAACCATCAACTACAAACTTGCAAGTACGAGTTTCTTTTACATGACTGTTAATATCGTGATCGTAACCATAGGACCTCGGGTTTCAAGTAGAATCCGAACCACTGGGGTGTAACTTTAAATTTTTAAAAATCACATGTATTGGTCGAGATTTGAAGAGATTTTTCCCATTGTAATGGGTCGGACCGAGCGATTTGGCTGCATGGTTTGCATTCAGAAGATTGTGGGTTCAAACCCTATTATCGGTAGCTCTGAAGATGATTTTCCATGGTTTCCCATTTTCACACTAGGCAACTACTGAGGCTGAACCTTACTTAAGGCCTCGGTCGCTTCCTTCTCAGTCCTAGACCTTCCTGTCTCAACGTCGTCAGAACATCGGAGTTGTGTGACGTTAAAACTACTCGTATAGGAAAAGGTAATGTATTGGTTGTTACTTTTATTTGCTTCAGATAAGCGGCTTGGGACTTTTTTTGTTTACAATTTGTTTTACGTCGCACCGGCACATAGTTCTTATGACGACTATGGGATAGGAAAGGACAAGGAGTGGGAAGGAAGCGACAGTGGCCTTAAGGTACAGTCCCAGCATTCGCTGCGCGCCCCTATTATTAACCCTGCGTTCTTAAGTATCGTCCATATGTCATGAAGATAATGTTGACAGTCATGAAATCGTATTTCTGAAAAGTCGATATCTTGGTAACACGTCACTTCTAGAGGTTACGTTAAAACGAACGATACTGATAGCCTGCGTTACTGTAACTTAAGAAAAGCACCGAAGACTGGAGAAACCAGTATTGCTTCACCGAGAACTGGTTATTTGAGCAACGTTCACACGTTGGAATCGACGACGTGTGACCTACTTGGAGCAATTTTATTAATAAAAACTCTTTGTCATACGATATTGGACAGTATCAGTTGCATTACCATTCTCCACTAAGAGCCCTTTCGTTTCTATACATTCCATATTCAATATAATCATTTGCCGATTCTTTTTTTTTTTCAAAGAAATGTCCGGCTCCATGGCTAAATAGTTAGCGTGCTGGCCTTTGGTCACAGGGGTCCCGGGTTCGATTCCCGGCAGGGAATAATAATGATTAAACGAATTTTGCATAAATTATAATTTATTATTTTATTTTATGCAATTCTATCCCAGTATCTAGTATAATATACTGTATCTGCAACGCGAGCTAATTTGGAGGCCTGCACGATATTCTTGTTTATCTCTGGACTTGGTGCCAAGGTCACGACCGTCCAGGCAATGAGCGTTTTAAAATGAGACGTAGTTTACGATCTTCGAACCATGTTTCTTTCAACATTTAGCCTGGTTTACGTTGGCAAGTTAGGAAATTAGTGGCACAACATATCTTTAGTTGAAACTCAATACTAATAGACTAATAATAATAATAATAATAATAATAATAATAATAATAATAATAATAATAATAATAATGTCATGCTGTACGCACGGGCTGGGGGTAGCAAGCCTGGCTCTTACTGGGAAGTCCTGGATTTGAATCCTGGTCAGGTAATGGATTTTTATCTGGATCTGAGGACTGGTTCGAGGTCCACTCAGCGTACTGTATGTGATAACAATTCAGGATCTATCCGACGGTGAGATAGCTGCCCCGGTCTAGAAGGCCTAGAATAACGGTCGACAGGATATGTCGCGCTGAGCACGCATTACGTCGTAGTCCGCAGATCTTCGGCCTGAGCAGCGGTCGCTTGGTAGGCCAAGGGCCGTCAAGGCAGTAGCACCACCGGTTTCTTTTTTTAATAATTCTGTGTGTTTAATGTCCTTTCTACTGCTATTGGTTCTTATTATAGGGCCACGGCCGCATCCACCTCACCTTCTCCGCAAATCACATCCAACCAAACCAAACACCATGGCGCAATAACCCCGAAAGGCCATGGCCTACCAAGCGACCGCTGCTCTACCTAAAGGCCTGCAGATTACGAGGTGTCGTGTGGTCAGCACGACTACTCCTCTCAGTCGTTATCTTGGCTTTCTAGACGGGGGCCGCCATTCACCGTGAAATAGCTCCTCAATTGTAATAACGTAGGCTGAGAGGACCTCGAACCAGCCCTCGGATCCAGGTAAAAATCCGTGACCTGGCCGGAGATCGAACCCGGGGCCACTGGGTAATAGGCAGACATGCTATGCCTACACCGCGAGGCCGGCCCCGGAAATCACATCAGCACCATAAATCTCCCTATATCTCCGCCTCGGCCCCCAACTTAGCTATAATAGGGAGCCGGATTGTTACAGTTACTATTGTCCAATATTATTGTAGGTATTTCTTCTTTTCCCTGGTGGTTTAATGTCGTACTATAGCAAACATGTTTTCGGCGACGTTAGAAGGGAAAGTCCCGGCATTTGACTGGTGTGAAAATAGAAAACCATCTTCTGGTCTGTCGATGAGAAATTTGAACCCACATTCTCCTGAATGCAAGCCTGTTCTTCTACCGCGAAGGTAACTCGCTCAGTGTTTATTGAAATTCTTTAATTACACAAGCCCATGGCCGCTACTGAATAGTTATACAGTACCATACCTGGGATTTCTCAGTAGAGAATACTGGTTCTAGGCAACCTGCCAAAATGCGATAGGCGAGGTATTAAAACTGCCTAGCTCATTCCTTCTACTTGCAGACAGCGGTTAGTAATCCAGGTCCTCTCAATGAAACTACTCTCTGCCTGCTCGCAACTCCTCCATGCCTCGCTACCACACGAATTTGGACACACGGCGGCTTAACCGCGGCTAGTTTTGGCTAGCCTTGGTGCTCTATATTAGGGAGGCGGAGGGACTGGTCCCCATTGTCGGCTGTCCTGAGAATGGTTTTCCGTGGTTTTCCATGCTCTTACACTGAGGCGAATGCCGGGACAGTTCCTGTTATAGCCCACGGTTGCGCCCACCTCACCTTCTTCCAGGGGTTTATCCAGGGGTGGGGGGGATATTGGGTCGAACACTCCCACCCCCAGTGAAATTTTTACAAAAATAAAATAAACAGAAACTGACAATTAACTAAACATACATTCAGAGACATAATGATAAAACTAACAAATCTGTTTAATCTATTTTCTAAGAAGCCTCGAAAATTGGATTTTAGATTGTAAACTGAACATACAATTCGCTGTGAAACTGTTGATCTTTATCGTAGTGTTCTTGTTCTGTATTTAAATGTAAGATTTTGTAGTGTACTGCAATCTGAATATCAATATAATTCACTTGTACTAGTTTCATGCATGCGCGAATCACACACACGCACCTTCATTTTGTTCTATAAGCATTTTGCATCTATACCGCCCCCACTGACCGATCCTGGCTATGCTACTGCCTTCTTCGCAATCACTACCATGAATCTCCCTGGCGTGTGAGACGGCGAAACCGTCTGAGAAAAACATTTACCCACCCCTGATTGGAGGTGTAACGCTGAAGTTGTACATCCATATTCTTCTTCTTCTTCTTCTTTATATTTATCGAAACTCCTTATGCTGTTAGGCGTCGGAGTCCTTCAGCCATGTTGCATAATTATGCTTTTGCTGTCCTCAGCTAGGTGACGTATGTCTGGTAGTGATTTTCCTCGTCCAGCCGCCAGCCTCTGCATATTCCTCCTTGGGAGTCTTCCTCGTCTTCCCTTTGGTCGTGCTACCTTTATCAATGCCCTCTTTTTCCGTTCATCTCTCATTCCTAAATACATCCCCATACCAGCATTCTATGCCGGTGCCGGAAAGAGAAGGCGGAGGAGTAACATATTTTACAAACTAAACATACTACTGGATCTATCAAGCGCTGGTTGTAGTGCCCTGTTTATGGGCTCCTTGTATGGGTGTAGACGAAGACCTCAACGGCTCTGAAGGACATCGGTACGGTAGATCTAACGGAGGAGGCAGCTCTTCTTTTTTATATATATAATGTAGTGTTTAATCGTTCAGCATACATGCTATATCAGATTACCGTTGACAAGAGATAAAATTAAAACAACCAAACAAACAACAAACAAAAATCTGAGTACATAATAATACAAGGCAAAAATAATCACTTACTAAGGACGATATTTGAAGTCGACCTCCTGTAGGCCCTTCTGTAACTAGAACAAGTGAGGCAAGTTTGTAATAAAGTGCTGGAAAAGACACACACACACACACACACACACACACACACACACACACACACACACACACACACACACACACGAAAAAAGAAAAGAGCAATTGTTCACAAACACAAAGGGATGTTCCAGTTTTTCTTTTCAAGTTAACTTTTTTTCTTTGTGATGCTTGTTATACTAAATATGTCATTGAGAAGTAAATTGGCAGTTGATTAAAAGAAGCACTGAGCAACAATAACACTCGAGTGGAAATTCGTACACTTTCTTTTATTTAATTTTTTTAGACAGGAACACTCACTGATCATCTTCAGATTCTTCTCTTGGCGAAAGTAAAAGATCTTGAGAAAGTCTACTTTTAATCCGGCGTGGAAGTGTGGATCGTTTTCCAAAGGCGAAGAACACGGCACCAGGCACATTTTGGAGTTTCTTGAAGAACGTCTTGGCTTGCATTGAAATCACGTGTTCCAGAGTGTCTAATTGAAGTTCACGATATAACTGTTTGTTTCGAACGTACCAAGGAGCGTTGGTGATGATACGGAGAACTTTGTTTTGGAATGATTGCAGACGTCTGATAGTGGTTCGAGCCGCCCCTCCCCAGACTGGATAGGCGTAGGTGAATAAAGGACGGAGCAGTGATTTGTAGAGAAGTAATCCACATTCAAATTTGAGGGAATATTTCCTGTTTAGGAGAGGATATAGTCTTTTTTTAGTCGTGCATAACTTAGATTTAATTTCTGATTTATATGGTATTTCCATGATAAGCGACGGTCAAGGAATACTCCCAGGTACTTCACGCCCTTGTCGTTAGGCGTCCATTGGATGGCTGTTCCATTTAGGAAGATTGGTGGTGGGAGAGGTGGACGTCGAAGAGTAAATATCATTGTTTCACATTTTGGTACATTCAGTGAAATTCTCCAGTCATCTAACCACGTCGGTATGGTTTGCAGAGAGGCTTGCAGTCGGCGAGTGGCAGTTAAAATGTCATGGTGGGATGTAAAGGCAGCAGTATCATCTGCATACATTGCGATGTTGACGAATGGAGGCGATGGAATGTCATGGGTATAAATGTTGAAGAGGGTTGGACCAAGAATAGAACCTTGAGGGACTTCGGCGTTAATGAGCCGAGGTGTTGAATGCGTGGAATTGATACGTACGCGAAAGATACGCTGACTCAAGAAGCTGTAGATGATGCTGTAGATATAATGTGGGATTCCAATTGTGTGCAATTTGTATAATAGGCCTTTATGCCAAACTTTATCAGATGCCTTTGTAAAATCTAAGAATGCTGCAAGAGTGTGATGTTTGAACTCGAAACCTTGCGCAGTGTGTTCCGTAAGACGTAGTAGCTAATGAGTTGTCGAATGCCGTTGACGGAATCCAAAACTGGTGATGTGGAAGTAGAGATGTGTCCTCTAAGAAATTATTTAGACGTTTGAGGATGATTTTCTCAAATAATTTGGATAACGTTGGCAATAAACTGATTGGTCGGTAACTCGTGGGTAGTGTCGAAGGTTTCCCAGGTTTGTGAGTTGCAATTATTTCTGCATGCTTCCATGTGTTGGGAAAGTACCCAAGACGAAGAAGGGCATTGAATATAGATGCAAGAAATGAGAGTGTTTTTCGAGTGAAGTGCTTCAAGGCTATGTTAGGGATGAGATCATGTCCAGCAGCTTTCTTGACGGGCAGGTTCTTGATCAGATTTCGTATTTCTCCCGGTGAGGTTAATTTGATTCTTTCCGGAACTGTAGGGCAGAATGTTGAAAACGCTTCTATTTCACTGTTATACTCGTGATTGAGTGGTGGGTTTGGAGTGAAGGAAGCTTCAAAAACATCCGCAAGTATATCACATTTTTCAGAATCACTCAAATCATGGGTATCAGATGCTTTCAGAGGAGGAATAAGGCTTGGTTCATGTAGTATTCGTTTGGTTTCCTTCCAGAGTGTACAATCATCAGGCGACAGACCAGAGAGATGGTGTTGGTACGAAGCATAACGGTGATTATCTAAAGTTGTGCGTACTAATCTGATAAGCTGGTTTAATCTATGATGTTGCGAAGGTAGACGCTGAGCCTGCGACGGACGTCGCATTTTATATTTAGCCTTGATGAGTCGTAAAATTCTGAGAGGAAATGTTGAGTGACGATCTGGCTGTTGCTGCCTCCTTTGGGATACAGTAGCTGCTTTGAGTGAAGTAGATATAATGGTGGTAAAGTGGCGAATGGCATTGTCAAGATCTTCTCTAATTTTTAGGGGCATATTTGGTTGAAGACAGGAGTCAAGCTGTTGGTGATAAATGTCCCAATTAATATAACCATGAGTGAATGTACGTGGTTGTTGAACGAAAGTTTCAGCAGAAAAGGATGTGATTACTGGACAGTGATTCGAAACCATTTCAGCCACTGGTCTCATATAAAGCGGGAAGGCGACGTTTTTGATTAGGGCTATGTCGAGAATATCCGGCTGGTGATTGAAGTTAGATGGGTAATGAGTCGGTTCGTCTGGAGCAGCGACGTGGATGGCATGAAGTTCAGTTGCTGCTAACAGCTGTCTACCATTTGGAGTTGTTACAAGACAGCCCCTAAACTCGTTCTTGTTGTTAAGATCTCCCATTAGTTTGGTTGGTAACTGGTCTTGAAACAATAATCTTATGTCTTCTACGTGGAGTCGAGCTGTTGGGGGTTTATAGGCTGCTATGGTTGCTTAATTCAATTGTAACAGCACAAGCTTCGATAGTGGTTAACCGTAGTAGGAATATCGGATAATGTGTAAGTCTTTTCTTTATGATGACTGCCACTCCACCAGAGACAACAGGAGCTGGGCGATCACATCGGTAGACGTTGAAACCAGGTGCTGTAAAACGTTCATGTTCAACGAGGTGAGTTTCAGAAATGCATGCTACATCTATATTATGACGAGACATGAACTCCAAGAAGGATGCACGTTTGACCTTCAAACCGTTAGCATTCCAGTTGAGAAATGTGAGATGGTAAAACAGAGGATTGGCACTAACAACCATTGTTAAGAAGTTCTGAGAGTAATTTCATGATAAATGATTTGATTTGGGGGATGAAAGGCGTAAGAAAGTCTATAATCTGTTGGACAAGGCTGGAAGACGATGCAGGTTGAGAAGAATTTTGCGGTGGATTCTGAGTTGAATATACTGGGGTTTTCGGAAAAGGTTGGGAAAGAGGGCGTTGCCATGCTGATGGGTTAGGGGTTCGAACTAGCGAAGGTCGAGATGGTAGCGGAGGAAAGTTCGTAGCATTATTAGCTGGTGGTGTGGGGGCGATACTGTTGGGCTGGGTGCTGGTGAACATCGGTGTTGAAAGAGAAGCATTTGCACGCCTGATCTTGTTCTTCATATTGAGATAATATGGGCAGCGTTTGTAATTTGCAGCATGATCTTGGCCGCAGTTGACACACGTTGGAGGTACTTGTCGTGGTTTATTGCATGCCGAATAGTGATGATTATTAGGGCATTTGACGCAGCGTGGACGTAACTTGCAGAAGTTTTTAGTGTGGCCGAACCTTTGACATCGGGTACACTGTGAGATGTCTTGTGGTTTGCGATGAAGTTCGACCGAAATAATCGCACGCTGAATGTGTGTCAAGAATTTTTTTTTGCATCATCCGTGTTGTCCAATTCAACGGCGCAGAGAGGCATGGGCTGCTTATCTTTGAAAAGAAGCCGAGTAACTTTAAGTACCGGTAAGTTAAGCTCTTGTAACTCTGAGGGAAGTTCCGAGTCAGTAACAGAGTATGGGACATTACGAATGATAACTTCAAATTGTTGGTTGTAGGGTCCTGGAAGGTATGAAATTGAAGTTCGGATTCTTCTAGACATTTGGTGACCGAATGATAATCGCTGATAGTGGTAGTATTTATTTTGTGCCGCGCTGTTGTGTAGTGTAATTATTGTTGGTTACAGTATTCAAGTTCTAACAACTTGCTGATAATTATTTACTTCGTGGAGAAAGATTGGTGGCACGTTAACTTTAGGTGTTAATGGGGCAAAATTGTCGCCTGCAGTGTTATCATCCATGCGTTCAAGAGGAGCACACTTATTATGAACGGCAGTGAGAATCTACCATGTACTTATTGTTTAATCTCGCAGCTGATACAGTTAACTTTTTACTGGGAGTCTGAAAATCATCGTCCTGTTGTAACGGGGATCGTAAGAAGCAAGTGCTTCGTGCGCACGTTTAAGTTCTGCAAGTTTACTTGGTTGTAAAATAGGTCGTGATGGGGTTGAAGACATAGAACGTTGATTAAGAAGTTCTGGACTTACATGATGTTATTTCCGTCTTTGTAAATGCTGCTGCCGTGAAGTTGCTTGTTGCTGTAGAGTTGAGGAAACATTCACTAAGGGCTGGTTTGTGTTGACTTGTTGACTGGGTTGAATTGGTTGTGTTGAATCCATGTCCGCTGACGACGAATAATATGTTAATAAGCTTTCTTTTAATATAGTCCCCGTATCAGGGTTTTATCCATTAGCCATGTTGAGAGAAGTATAAGTTCGTAGCGTGAAAGCACCCGAAGTTTAATTACACAAACACACTTTATTATTTAGCTTATGGCTAGTACATAACTCTACATACAAATATTCAAAAATATAACAAACAATATAACACCTTAAACAATCAACCAATCTCTAAAACGGTTCATAAACTTAAATCTAAGCTGTCCAACCATTGTACAACCCCGTCAGAAGCACACACAAACTCCTTCAGCTGACCGGAGTATGACCACTGAAGAACGAACACACAATACACGTTATGCTACACTGTAAACACAAGCGAGAGGTAAGAGCGCGGAGTGATTCTTCGGCTGAAGCTCGCTAGCGACTGCAGCTCTTCTGTTCTCTGTAATTAGAATAGGATCTGCTGTATTGTGGGATGAGGAAAAGCTCTGCAGATGCTATGGGAGGAAACCTCATCAGAAAATTGGCAGATTGGTAGGCACAGGAAACAACTTGATATGACTGATCACGCACTTGGATGACATTTCTTATTCAAAGAGAGAGAGAGTTTTTTTTTACAAGCTGCTTTACGTCGCACCAACATAGATGGGTCTTATGGCGACGATGAGACAGGAAAGGATCAGGAGTGGGATGGAAGCGGCCGTGGCCTTAATTAAAACACAACTCCAGCATTTGCCTGGTGTGAAAATGGGTAACCACGGAAAACCGTCTTCAGGGCTGCCGACAGTGGGGTTCGAACCCACTAACTCCCGAATACTAGATACTGACCGCGCTTAAGTGACTGCAGCTATCGAGCTCGGTAGAGAGAGAGAGAGAGAGAGAGACACCGGATGGATAAACAGGTGAAATAATTCAAGGGTCCTAAAACGCATTTCAAAGAACCTATTATAATTGTAGCCCACGTGCTGTGTTCTGTTAACGGTAGCACGGGTGAACGTACATATTTTCTAACATTTCTAGGTGTAAACATTCGTCTGAAGTGAATAAGTGCTATTCTATATTTTGTTAAGAAGGAAGCCATATCTTCGAGTGTCGACATAGTTAATGTAATTCATTGTGTATTTTTTCACAGGTTGTGGTGAAAAGCTTTAAAGTTACATTCTATATATTGTATTTACGAGTAAATGCACTCGCTGTATTCAATTACAGGAGTGTTAGTTAATTAATTAGTTAGTTAGTTGGCATAGCCTTGTTGAAACATCGAATCCCAATAATACTCCGAGGTTAAGATAGTGACCGTTTAGGCGAGTGGCCCACTTGCTGTTCACTAGAGAAATTTCGATTGAAATTAATAACTAGAATATATTTGCTATACATTAAGCAATACATTCTCACGCGGTTACCGTTGTTGATTAACAAGAGTTTAGATGTCATTTTAGACATTTTTGTGAAAGGGGTGCACGAGTAGTCCCAAAAATTTGTCAAGCGCTTTCTTAGAGAATAGTGTCGGTTCATTCAGTTTTGTTCTTTGTTGTCTTGGGACTTGCGCTTCTGTTAGGACACACGCTTCAAATACTCAGGCACACTTCTAAACTTGTAAATCGTTAAAATGTTTTGAATTACCTTTCGGTAAAGTCAATTTTTCCATGAACGTTTGTACAACACTCGTCCTTTCGTGTGCGAAGGGCATTCTGCTGACTCATTTGTTTCGATCGTTTACTAATATGTACTTCGACTTCACAGCATAGCACACTACTATTGATTTCTGCCTCAGTCTGTAGGATTTCCTTCCTAGAAATGTACATGCTTCCGGTTCTTAACTCCGAAATTGACGTAGGATTTTTGTGTTATTTACTCTCTTTGGCTTTTTTTTTTTTTTTCGAAAATTTTCGTTAAATCAGAGTGGTAGCGCGCTTAATGACTACTGTAGACTTGAAGTTCAAAGTTAATCCGTATTACATTCCAAATAGTTACGCCGACGTTCATCATAACTGACCACCGAATACAGCAATTTCTTCTCTCCAGAGCACGGCTTTGTGATTCAGTTGTATAATATTCCAATTGAAATGAAATGGCATATGGTGTTTTTTATGCCGGGAGTGTCCGAGGACAAGTTCGGCTCGCCAGGTGCAGGTCTTTTGAAACGATTCCCGTAGGCGACCTGCGCGTCGTGATGAGGATGAAATAATGACGAAGACGACACATACACCCAGCCCCCATGCCAGCGAAATTAACCAGTTATGATTAAAATTCCTCACCTGCCGGGAATCGAACCCGGGACCCCTGTGACCAAAGGCCAGCACGCTAACCATTTAACCATGGAGCCGGACAATATTTCAGTAATTCATGTTGTGAAGTACATACAGCAATAATACATACGTACATACATAGCCTATATTTTCATTGTAGGCTGATTGATATATTTTGGATAAATAGGACGAGTTCAAAGTGATTTTAGGAAGTCTTTCGAAATTTATGGTGGAAAAGGAAACTTTATAAGTTAACTAGAAGGATACTCGTGCTTTGCTATCAAATTGAAGTGTTCTTCTTCAAATTTTTAAATTTTGGAAATATCTCTGTAGAAGGAGCCTATTGCAGTATTAATTGTAAAGTAGCGTGTATAGTAATCTTTATCTGAAAGTAATATGGTGTTATTTGTGTATGCATATACGGTTCCTTGATTGAATGGTCTGCATCTAGGCGTTCGTTTCAGAGGGTCCTGGGTTTGGTTCCCGGCCGCGTCGGGGATTTTAATCTGGTCTGGTTAATTCCTCTGACTTGGTGTTTGTGATTGACCCTGTACACTCCGTATACACACAACACATCACACTGCCAACCACAATAGTGAATAGAGTTGCGTCGGGAAGGGCATCCGGCTGTAAAACGGGGCCAAAATTTACTCCTCTATCCCACCAGAGAAAAACAATGATAATAAGAAGAATGGTGTTTTTGCTTTATAGCGTAAGTTACATTTAAAACGATACAATGACACCTGTTCCTCCATTCCATTAATCAATTACTGTAATGTAGTGGTTCCCTGTACGATAGCTTTTTTTTCGAATGAACGCGTGGTGACTGTTATTAATGATCTGGGTTTATTACACTTTTGTACTTTACAAGTACAATGAAAAAGATAATGACCATACAAATTTATTCCTACTCCAGGTTTCGCTTTACCTCAGTGACCCCTCATTGTTTTCGACCAAGCAAATTCAACCTTCAATTCTACTGACGTTGAGAAATGTCTTGCGTGGACAGCCACGCACGCGACTCCTACCGATCAGTCTCCATAGCCGTACGTATGATACACCCATATCAATATCAGGGGAGTACGAAATCAGTGTGAATGGATCAGCTCTTCGATGTCCGCCTCCGTAGAGTAACGGTTAGTATTATTAGCTGCCTTCTTCGGCGGCCTGCGTTCGATTCCCGGCACTGCCAGAAATTTCTGGCAGGAGGGCTGGTGTGTGGTTGAAATGGTACATGCGGCTCACCTCCATTGGGGGTGTGGCTAAAAAGAGCTGCATCACCTCGAGATTAAGACACGAATTTACTTACTTAACTCCTCAATGTTATTTTCACTCAGTTCTGTCCCACTGGGCTTTCGAGGCGGCAATCCCTTAACCTCTGGGAAACAGTGTAGTCGGTTCAGATTTTGGTGAGCATTACGTTGAAGCTACTCGATGTTTGCTATTAGATGGTTCGGGAGCAGCACACTTGGTTAGACGCTCACATTCTGTGCTCAGAGTTGCGGGATCAAATCCAACCAATTTGTTGCCATTTACAAATGCTTAAATACGTGAGACCATCGTCAGTAGAGTTATTGCTAGGTTGGAAACCCCTTTTCAGGGCGCCATTTCCAACATTCTAGTGTATCGTAAGACCAATAGCAATCTAAGGAAAATAATAATAATAATAATAATAATAATAATAATAATAATAATAATAATAATAATAATGAGCCCCGTGGCTCAGGCGGCAGCGCGTCTCGGCCTCTCACCGCTGGGTTCCATAGTTCAAATCCCGGTCACTCCATGTGAGATTGTGCTGTACAAAGCGGAAGCGGGACAGGATTTTCTCCGGGTACTCCGGTTTTCCCTTTCATAATTCATTCCAGCAACACTCTCCAATATCATGTCATTTCATCTGTCATTCATTAATCATTACCCCAAAGGAGTGCGACAGGCTTCGGCAGCCGGCACTTTTCCTATCCTCGCCGCTAGATGGGGACTTCATTCACTCCATTCCTGACCCGGTCGAATGACTGGAAACTGGCTGTGGATTTTCTTTTTCATTTCGATCATAATAATAATAATAATAATAATAATAATAATAATAATAATAATAATGAAAACCTACAACCTGTTTTCCAGTCATTGACCGAGTCAGGGATGGAATGAATGAAGCAGATATAGGCTATTAGTACGATGGGGCCGCCACTCCCAAAGTGATTTATTAATGACTGATAGATGCTATGAAATGAGAATGGAGAGTGTTGCTGGAATGAAAGATGACAGGGAAAACCGGAGTACCCGGAGAAAAACCTGTCCCGCCTCCGCTTTGTCTCACATGGAACGACCGGGATTTGAACCACGGCATCCAGCGGTGAGAGGCCGACGCACTGCGTCTGTGCCACGGAGGCTGTGCAATAATAATAATAATAATAATAATAATAATAATAATAATAATAATAATAATAATAATAATAATAATAACCCAGAAATCTGGTCTCCGGTTCAAAGGGCCCGGGGTTTCGAGGGATTTTAACTGTTTATATTCCTCAGGGGCCGAGTGTTTAGGTTTTTCTTTCAGTTTGTTTTGCGTCGCACGGACACAATTAGGTCTTATGGCGGCGATCGAACAGGAAAGGGCTAGGAGTGAGAATGAAGTGGCCATGGCCTTAATTAAGGAATAGCCCCAGCATTTGCCTGGTGTGAAAATGGGGAACCACGGAAGTCCATCTTAAGGGTTGCCGACAGTGGGGTTCAAACCCACTGTCTCCCGAATGCAAGCTCACAGCTGTGCGACTCTAACCGCATGGTCAACGCGCTTGGTAGGTGTTTGTGTCCTCTTAATATAAATCCCATCTACATAGAACATACCGCACTAGTAACCACCATAGGAACACGCGATAGTGAATACATCCCTTCACATAGGTCAGGACGGGTACCCGGGCGTAAAACTGGGATATATTCACCTCTGTTGCTGCCTCCATGAATTTGGAAAAAAAGTCAGGAAGAAGAAAAATATAAAGAAGAGGAGGAAGAAGAACCATACAGTCTCCGTTATAGGCCCTAAAATTGTCCACCGAGCGAGTTGGTCGTGCAGTTAGAGTCGCGCAGCTGTGAGCTTGCATCCGGGAGATAATGGGTTCGAATTCCACTATCGGCAGCCCTGAAGATGGCTTTCCGTGGTTTCCCATTTTCACAGCAGGCAAATGCTGGGGCTGTACCTTAATTAAGGCCATGGCCGCTTCCTTTCCGCTCCTAGCACTCCTAGGCCTTCCCTACACGCATCGCCGCCATAAGACCTATCTGTGTCGGTGCGACGTAAAGAAAATAGAAAAAAATTGTACTGGAGCATAACGTTTTCTTGGACTCAAAACCTCGGCACTGGGCTACATTATAACCGCGCCTGCCTTGGCAAGAAGCCAGTGACGATGTCATTCGTATATTTAATGTAAATTAGAATTATTGATATTGATAATTAATACACAAAAAGTACTCATAGTAGGCTAAGCCTAACTTCAATTATTAGTGCTGCCAATAATTCGTGGCAAAAAAACCTGTCGTATGGAGTACGGTACCCTATCTTATCATTCATTGTAGCAAGGTTGAACGTACGTATTTTCTAACATTTCTAGGTACAGTATAAACATTCGTGTGAAGCGAATAAGTACTATTCTATGTTTGGTATTTAAGAGTCAGTTGACTCACTGTATTCATTTACGACGGTCGGTCGGTCGGTCGGTTGGTTGGTTGGTTGGTTGGTTGGTTGGTTGGTTGGTTGGTAAAGCCCTTGTTGAAACATCAAATTCCGTTAAAACTCCGAAATTAAGCAACATTGCACATGGTGTCCGCTTGGGTTAGTAGTCCACGTACTGTTCGCTAGAGAAGGAGTTTGAAGGAACTGGCCTTCGTAAAAGCAAAGCAAAAGCAATCTCCATGAAGGCCCTTGTAAGAGAGGAAGGTAGAAGGTTTCTACTACCCGTAACCTTGGCACTAAGCCTCTCCAGAAGTGGAAATACGTGTCTTACTTTCTTTCAACTTCCTAACGGGGAATCGTATCCACGTCCTTCAGAGTGAACAGAGAACGCCTTTACCGCCTCGGCTAGACCGCCCGAAACTGACCATCATACCGCAGGTTAAACCCGGTTGAGAGTTTGATCAGTGGCCCTCTGGCTTGGCTGGAAGCATGGAACTAGCTTTATTATTTTGTCCTGTTTCTTAGCGGATAGGTCTTCGGTTCGCAGGGTCGCTGGTTGGAATCCCAGTCGAGCTGTGGATATTAAGCCGCGTCTGACTGGGAGTGGGAAGGAAGCGGCGTGGCCTTAATTAAAGTACAGTCCCAGTATTTGCCTGGTGTGAAAATGAGAAGCCATGGAAAACCATCCTCAGAGTTGCCAGCGGTGCGATCCGAACCCAGAGTTATTATTATTATTATTATTATTATTATTATTATTATTATTATTATTATTATTATTAGATATAGAATGATAGGACCCATCTTAAGACAACCAGGACTAGTTCAGTTGGTTTTTGAGGAAAGTGTATGCGGTAAGAACGGTAGAGGTAGACCAAGGTATGATTATGACAAGCAAATTAGATCAGATGTAGGATGTAGTAGTTACGTAGAAATGAAATATCAGCAGAGGATAGTGTGTCATGGAGGGAGAGCTGCATCAAACCAGTCTATGGACAGATGACTCAAAAAACAGCATGTCCGGCTCCATGGCTAAATGGTAAGCATGCTGGCTTTTAGTCACAGGGGTCCCGGGATCGATTCCCAGTCGGGTCGGGGAATTCCACTTGCATTAACTCCTGCGGCTCGGGGGCTGGGTATTTGTACCGTCTCCAGCATTAGAATTCATGTTAAGTAGGGCCGCATTCTCACATATGCGCAGGTCGCTTATACGGCGTCAACTCGAGACAAACTTGCATCGGGTCTCTCCGGAGGCCACACTCTATTATTATTATTATTATTATTATTATTATTATTATTATTATTATTATTATTATTATTATTAAAAGCGTTATAACGGAAGACTCTATAGTTATAAGTTTGATCAAGAGATGCACTACGATCATAATTTTTGTGTATTTTTGGATGCAGCAAGACTCAGTTTAACACATGTAAACCCGCCACGACAGATTCATCTCACCTCATACCCGACCCCGTAGGGAAACGGGACAAGGGTTGGACAAACAAACATACACATGTACAGGTTTAAAGAATCTTAAATTGAACATGGGCGCTTCGCCGACTCCATATAGAGTACATGTAGGAAGGTGGTAGAGAAGGAAAAAGGAAGAGTTCGGAATATCGCGCAAGTTGGAAGGCATTTACGTGCAACAAAGTCCGCCCGCTCGATGAAACTAGTTCCTGCATGACTTGCAACTAACGAGAGGTTCGTCTGGGATGTTTACTTCTCTAGTCGCTTCTTGCGTAACACCACACCTCCAACATTACCATCCTATCAGCGACCTTCGTTTGCTTCTAGGAGCAGAGTACCTTTGGCAGAAATGATTGAAAACACGTTCTCGTTTAAATGCACTTATTTCTGAGATTCATTGTGTGTTATGGGTAGATTGGTTTAGATGTTGCACCCTTTTGTGGAGTGTGGACTGAAATAGAAAATTCATCTTCTTTATACTATGTACTCAGCACGCGTGGGTGGATTCATAGCTGTTGCGTCGATTATTTATGGCAACCATAGGACTTGAACTGAATCAGACACTTCTTCCCCTTATTCTTGAGTCTTTCCTATTCTACCTCCTCTGGATAATTCGTTTTCCCTTCAGTTCCCCAGTACCCCTCAATTTACCACACTATAAACTTATATTAATGAGTTATCCTTGTTAATTGATTCTCTGTATAATGTGCAAGTATTTGTGATGTTTCGTTCAAATTTTGTTGGTGTTTGCTCAAGCTTACAGCGTAGCCATGTTGAATCACCGGATTTCCGCGAGATATCCGAAGTTCAGCACATCTTGGATGGGTAGCCCACGAACTGTTGGCTAGAGGAGGAGAGTCACCCTTTCGCATGTACACTTCGGCTCAGGATGCCTGATTAGTGGTCCCTGGCTTAGCTGGGGGCAGTGTCTAGGTCACCAACGTCCAGGTTTGCTTGTTTGTTGAGGCAATCGAGTTATCCTAATGAGAAGCTTGTCCATGTATAAATTATGGGGGAGAAGTGAGAGCTAAATATCTATGATAATTTTAAAAAAGCAAGAGTATATTTACGTTATTGTTGATATTGTGATCTGGTGAACGGAATCCTAACCATAGGGACATGGTTTTTAATTTCAGAAACCTTTGATGGGACTCAAACTGTGGACACCGTTGTGAGTAGTCAGTGAATATGACACACGGCGTCCGGCTCCAAGGCTAAATGGTTAGCGTGCTGGCCTTTGGCCACAGGGGTCACGGGTTCGATTCCCGGCAGGGTCGAGAATTTTAACCATAATTGGTTAATTTCGCTGGCACGGGGGCTGGATGTGTGTCGTCATCATCATCATTTCATCCTCATCACGACGTGCAGGTCGCCTATGGGAGTCAAATCAAAAGACCTGCGCCTGGCGAGCCGAACTTGTCCTCGGACACTCCCGGCACTAAAAGCCATGCGCCATTTCATTTCATTTCATGACACACGGCTATCACGCCCTCCATTGAAACTTCTATCGCTGTCTCAGCTGTGTCTCTGCGTTTTATACGTATTCACTGCTTGACGACTAGTTGCGTAACGTAGTTTGTTAGATGATCTTCTCTTATGCTTTAAGACTGCAGGATCGTACCCCAATAGATTCATTTGTCATTGAAGAGTGCTTAAATGTGGAAGAGCACTGTCGGTAGATGCACAGGTTCGTTAACAGCTCTGTCCTTCACATAGGCCTACTGCGACTGTGAGAACTATATACTGGAACAAATCGGCAGCCAGGTAGTAAAAAGAGAACGCAGGTTATTATAAAACATGTTAGGCAACTGATGGATTGACAGATAGGTACAATTGCGATTTAATGATAAATTATACAGCAAAGTAGAACTATTAACATCGTTCATTTGAAAGAAAAAACTTCTGTTGCTACGGACACATCTTCCGAATGACGGATGACTAAGATGATCTGGAAGTTCGTAAGACCGAAGGCGACGATGTTGTGTTGGTTCCAAACATGTGAGAGAAAGATCTGAGACTAAGTCGGAATCCCAGAAAATAAAATAAAAATCAGGGATGAGTTTAGACAAATTGTCAAAAGCTGTCTGCTAGCTTAGAAGACAGAGGGAGGACCTCTAACAGAAAGGCGAAAGAAGGCACTGGCCGAAGGCCTAAGAGCTATTGGCAGGATTTAAAAGCCGGCATACGATCTAGATGAAAATGAAATAGCTGGCAGTCCATTGAGGGTCAACTTGAATTAATAATAATAATAATAATAATAATAATAATAATAATAATAATGCCTCGGCTACCGTGTTGCAGACAATTTGATATGACGCCGTTTGAACTGCCTGCAAGCCAGTTTCGACGAACCAGTTTACTATACCGGACGATGGAGAAATCGGGAATCAGCAAATCAAGAGTTCGTTTAAAAAGTGCCTGTCAGCGTTGCTCCATATGTACTGCAGCCTATAGGCGGAAGTCTGCTTTATCCCAAACCTACTTTTGTAACAGTGTTGTTATCTATTCTTCACTTTTTTGTAAAAAAAGAAAAAAGGAGTGCTGTATCTTCCAAGCAAAATGTATTGAAAATCACATGTTCTCACACTGCCCGCGTGTTAGATGCCCACTTATACAGTGCCCAATTTGTGACAGCTTCAGACAGCAGCGACTTGCCAGCACTATTGCTGAGACCTTTTGTCAGACCGCTTGTTAACAATATAGCAGAAACAGACTGTAAAGTTGGCTGCGTCAAAATGTATTTCATACAAGCCACTTGGCAGGAAAATTCTCAGTTCTGTAGAGAAGTACAATTATTTTCATGAATGCGTTATAACTGTAACTGCAATAATTAGTTTATCAAGGCTGGTAAAGTAGTTGACTAGAGCGACGCATCAAGTTGGCCGTGGTAAGCAATATAACGTTATAGAACATTGATGAAGGGACCTTGAACTAGCTCTAAGAACATGGTACTTAGATTTCTTTTTCTTTTTTAGGGCAAGCAAAATAATATAACCTCATTGGAGATAATACACGGCGCAAGATACAGAATACCATAACAGCATTCGTACTGCTTCTGTCGCAGTCTCCTCACCGAAGGTTGGCGACCATCATTGCTCTATTTTTGCTATTTTCTCTCAAAAGTCAAGGTTACTGTATCGTGGATGTCGAACCACTATCGGAAATTTCACACCCAAGATAACCTTCTCCATCCACGTCCTCTTTGTCCTTCTGTCTTGCGTGCTATGAACAGTTGTATCAGGCTATATTTGTTATTTTGTAAGATATAACCGAGTTTGCTATGTTTTGCATGATTTCTCAGCACGAACGTATTGTGAAGGTAACAGTGGTACAATTTGGAGCAAACTAGGCCCCAGAAGTGTCAAGTCAGATAGTTTGGTATCATTTACTTCCAACTGGACTATGGTCTCAAGTGTTGACAAGAACTCTACTTTCGTCATAAAACCTCATGTATATCTCGATTTGGAGGATCTAATGGAACTTTGTCATCGTTAGTGATGACTGATGGCCGATGATGGGCGTTTAAGTTCCCTTTGGAATCTGCACACGTATTAATCTGCATGTATGTAACTGTTTTCTGTGCTTCATCTCATATTTCATGTAGGTGTAATACAGTATGGTGTTAAATTATATGAATGTTCTCAGTGTTGGAATTTTAACTGCCCATTAATCTGTTATTTGGTTCCTTTAAGCAATCTATTCCAAATGGGAGTTTCCAGTTATTTTGACCTTGAAATTTGAAAACTCTGAATAAACAAGTATGCTTTCTAGAATAACAGCTTCTTGAAACACCTGATTTAGGATGTTGTAGTACTTCTACTGTCCGGTTCCATGGCTGAATTGACGGTGTCTTGGCCTTCGGGCCTCGAGTTTCGCTTCCCCTCTAGGTCTTGGAATTTTAATCACCAAACACACGCGCAGTAAATACCGGGATAGTACTTTAAGTTCCGCGACACTTTTCCCAGTGTCAGAAGTCTATAATTGAAAGTGGTAAAGCTAGAGAGAGCCTGTGCCAAGAACATTGTTTTGCAGGAAATTAGAGAAACTAAAACTAAAAAAAGTAAATGCATGTCATTGTCTCGAGGTGGTGCAGCCTTTTTCAAGGATACCCCCAACGAAGTTGAGGTGCATGTAGGCCTACCATTTTAAACCACATACTAGACCTCCAGCCATTCTTACATCTCCGGCACTACCGGCAATCGAAGGCAAGCCTCCAAGGACGGCAGCTGATAGCGTTAGCCACATGCTTGAAGCCAGGCATGTGGCGTTCGCACTTGGAAAGGACCCTTTTATAGTTTCGTATCTGTCGAGCAGGTACAACGGCAGATTTTACATCTAAAGTATTCGCAGCTGCATACCTCTGCGAAATAATGGCAGTAAAAAAAGATGAAAAGGCATTTCAGTTTTCATCCTCTGAACATTCAAATATACAGTATATGATAGGAGCTTTCAAAACCCTTTACACTGACCTACGAGAGGACAAAACAATATTTTTAATTATTTTAGGATGACCCCAAAATCATTTGATGAATTATTTGGAAAAATAGAATGTCAGTTCCATATTACAAGAAAACACTTCCTGTCCATTCGTCCAATAGAGCGGTTCTGTGAAACTACAATCTACAGATACAAAGAACATTATATAAAATACCATGTAAACAACTAAATGTAAATTATTTCTAACATTATGTTTGTAACTTTAGCTTTGAGTAACGTTAATGTCCTTTGTATATTGCTGACTAGTCATTTCACATTTAAAACTATTCAGAACTTGCTGATTTCCAAGAATGTGTAGATTCATCTAGGCAAATATATGATGGCCGGCGTTGATGTGGATCATTATAGTAAATTTGGAATTGCCCTGGATCAGACAAAGATGTAGAAGGTTGGTTTGGGAGGACATCGCTCAATTGGGACTGACCCGAATCGGTTTGGTTTCGAGAGTGTGCATTATATGAATCTTTCTTCACACGTAGGGGTGATAACGCTGCAGATTTACTCCCACGCCTTATTCCGGAGATCTCGATTTTTGTAGTCTTCGTTACCTGGATCCCATAATACCGATCTACACTGCATTCGCTAATGAGCAGTTCCGTATCTAATCCAGCATCCATTGTCCTGGTTAGCACTAGACTACACCACAAACTGTACTGAACCGCCCGGCATGAAGCGTCAACTATAAACATTCCCATAAGGTTTTGGTCCCACCCGCGCGGCGTGACATGTCAGGCGTGGCGGCCACCTGCTCGTCCCGACCCGCCTCAGTCACATGCCTGGCGGGAGGAAGCGACCGCGAGACGGGAGCAGGTAAGTATAAAATGGTCCCATTTAAACAATGTTAATTCACATGCTTGGCGTGTGGCGTGTAGCATGTGGCATGTAACTATAAAAGGAGCCTTTTAACCGTTACACTACGGAGGCAGATAAGATAAGCTAATACTATGTTATAAATATGTAAAGAATGGTAATAACTATCAGTAAGATACGGAGAGATGCGTAAGAAAGAACAATAATTGACTAAATGTTGTGCGGCACTTTTGTTGCTAAATAACAGAATACGATTTTGGAGGATTCCAGTGAAATTGTTTTAGTTCGTCTTGACAGCATTTCTAACGTTTCCCGCATTTATCTTCGTTTTGTTATACAGTGAAACCTGTACACAACAGAACTGTTTGTTACCATATTTATGTTCCGTCGATAAAAAATATAAACAATACAGTATGTGGTGCGTAGCTTCTCCTACCAGGGTTCGGTAGAGTAGTTTGAGATGTCGCTTTGTTGCATTATGGATCCCTTATGATGTAAAATGAGACTGTGCTATATCATTGATTACGCTTTATGAATCGTTACACACGAGAGAGAAACTGCAACAAATGTCCATTTTACTGTTTTACATTTTTTCAAGAAACTTCAATTAGGCGCAGTCATTACTGGAATTGATCTTTGAAAATAATTGATTTCTGATCAACCGAGCTCGATAGCTGCAGTCGCTTCAGTGCGGCCAGTATCCAGTATTCGGGAGATAGTAGGTTCGAACCCCACTGTCGGCAGCTCTGAAGATGGTTTTCCGTGGTTTCCCATTTTCACGCCAGGCAAATGCTGGGGCTATACCTTAATTAAGGCCACGGCCGCTTTCTTCCCAGTCCTAGACCTCTCCTGTCCCATCGTCGCCATAAGACATATGTGTCGGTGTGACGTAAAGCCAATAGCAAAAAAAAAAAAAAAAAAAAAAAAAAGAAGATTTCTGATCATAACTTAAGCGCTAAACATGCAATTTTCTGCCAACCTCAATTTTTTTTGTGATGCTTCATAAAAATCGAAAACGTAAACCTGTAAACTATTTCGCTATGCATAAAGGGTTTGGTTGGCAGCAATTATTCAATAGACCCAATAGCTAAGAGTGCCAACAGTTACAGTACGGAGGCGGACTATACACAAGATTTCACCGGAACATATATGTTTCTGTACCTCAATCCGTACATGAGCAAATTACGTAGTACAAAATAACCAACATGAAAAAGGAAAACGAGTGCTATGTACACTTATTAGCATCCCCCTTTGTTACATTATTATTTCGGTCATTGATACATTTTGGTTTTCCCATACCTCAGTTCCTGTGAAATCTTAAAACATATCCTCCACGTGGAAGTGCTTATAATACAACATATGGACTTAGATCTCCTATCGGACTTTCAGACATAGATCTATCATTCGCACACACAAAAAAGTGGCGCTTAGGTTTTCTAGCCATTCAGTTACACAAGAGTACATATTAATTCACACATCGCAATAATCTAGCGGATGAAGTGTCCACTCAGTGGATGATGCAGGAGGGGATAACTACTAAACATGACCCTAGAATTAAAATAGCAATTTTACAGTACTGACATAGATTGATTGTTAGATGATCAGTGACTCTTAGTTTATGAAGTCAAGGAAGAAAAAACTTCTTTCCTTCCTATTATTATTATAAATTATATTTTCTGGGTCATTGAAACTGTTCTTGTTATAAATGTAGCCATTACATGGAGTTATCAGACGCCTATCAACAAGCATATTTATGCTTATGTCATGTGTTTTCATCTACTTAACTGATATGGAAAGTTGTTTGTATTCTCTCTATCGTTGTACAAAGCTGACTTCTAGTTTGCAAAGAGATTAATACAAGAATGTGACTATTACATAAGCAAATATAGACTCATTAATTCCTAGGAACACGCGGCGCCGTTTTATTGAGAGTGCAGTATTTCAGAAACGTCGTCTGAAGATGAGAAAGCAAGCCACGTGGAAAGTTCGATACTCTCTGGTATACAGTATATCGTGTATTATTCTTCTGCTTTCAGGTCGAATGAGCTTTTTCTCTTTCTTCCCTTCTTTCGCTTTTAGAACCGTGCAAGTGGCAGTACCTTAACGATTTGGATCCCTGAAGAAGTCATCGGTTTAGCTTTAGCCAATTATAGAAAGGTAGATTCCACTTCTTCTCTTCAAGGAACTTTTCTTCCCCGTGAGATGTGTGGATGTCGGTCACGGATTCGCAGCCGGCTGCATGGTTTCCACTTGTGCTTGAATCATTGATTTTTTCCTGTCTAATCTTACTTTGTCAGCCCTTATTCTTGACGGACCCAGAAGATATTAAGTTTGAAAATTGTAGTGAATCTTTTGTGTTTCCACTTTGCATGCCCCTTCCCTTCTTTTACCCGATATTCTCATTCTTCGGAGGGTCCGACTCTTACGTTCCCTTCTTTACGTGTTATGAGGGGCTAATAATCTTATAGTGTCTCCAGGAGACATGGCATAGACACAGGCTGCGTCCTTTTAATACGACACAGTTTCATTACTTTTTTCCTGTGGTACCACATAAATTTTAATCTTGCATTCCTTTTATTTTGTAACAAGCATCGGCTACTGCTAATAAATCTGGTTTCATATTCGTGAAACCATGCATCAAAGAACAATGTCGAGGTGCGATTGTACCATACTTTCCCTTAAGACCATAATCACCACTACAAGAATAGTTTAGACTCCAAAATAATATAATGATCTGAAAAATTGCCCCCTTATGTTCTTAGAAAGATTGTTTACATATAATTCTGGGACCTTCCAGTCACCCAAAAGGGTTGAATTGCTTGTCTATTCCAGCCTTCTTTTGAATTACTTCCCTACCTTGACATACACCAAACCTCGTATGTCACAATGCTCTTCCTATCCATAATTTTTCTTAAGACTGGTCACGCCTCCCAGCCACGTATGGATGTGCAGTCCATCAGAACAATGTTCGTTGTGTTCATTTTCCTATGCTTATTTGTAAAGGAAAATAAACCTTACCGTACTATAGGAATGTACGTTTGCGCGACGAATTTACTCACTCCTACAGTATACTGTATTTAAGGTTCATTTTCCTTTACACTCTCGCATAGGAAAGTGAACACAATGAACATTGTTCTGATGGACTGCATATCCAAATGTGGCTGGGAGGCGTGACTAGTCTTAAGAAACATAATGGATAGGAAATGCATTGTAACATACAAGGTTTGATTTTTCCACCGACGATATAAAAGACAACCAGAACTGAACAAATATAAAAACAGAACAAATACCAAAAGCATTATCAACTATAATAATTTTTGTTTTAAGATGTTCATCGCTGACTCTATATTGTTCCATACTTTTGAGTCGGAATCTTGTGTTGACTACATACATGATTACAAAACCTCATGTTTTCTTCCCCATAAAGACATTAGTTACTTTCTGTATATTAATTCCAATCCAGATTTGGCAATTTAAACTGTTTATTCACAGGTAGGCTGAATAATCAATTTTGGAGTCTCTCTCACTCTTCCAACTTCGGTTGACCGAGGCTGTTGAGACGAGACTTGGTTCATTCTGTAACGTTTGCATGCATATCTGTGTGTGAAGTATAACCATGTTCGGTTACATTTAATCGTGACTACTGTTGCTGATTCCACTATTTTCAAAGGTTAAGTACCTCTTATTGGCACCTTAATTTGCATGTACCATTCTCTCATTTACTTCGTTAATTTCTTTCTCCCACAAGCTTTTTGCAATTATCAGTAATGTTGATAGTTTTCCTGTCCTCCATTCCTGTTCATGATTTTAACAATCGTATGATATTCATGTTCCCTTTCTGTTCCATTTCTCTTTCTAAGTACTTAACCCATAATGCTCTTGTACTTTCACATTGCCTCAAACGATGTGAATTTCCTATTTCCCTCACACACAGGAAACATAAAATGTTTCTGTCCCATCTTCCTTAAATGCCTTATTTTTATAAATTCATGTCAGCCAATCATATCATACCCCCACATTCTGTTTTTGTTAATTTATCATTTGAATCCTCTAGATTCAAAACCCCCTAAAGACCATTTTTTAAAAGAAATGAGATAAGCATAGCAGTAGATTTCCAAGGATGAATTCGATCGGTTGGTGAACCTCTGAGTCTGAAAACTCGGTAAGTTACATAGAACGAGCTACTTGAAAATCACTTTTAAATTCGAAATCCTCTATATCCACCACCAGTTACGTTCAAAAGCCTCTATGTGCATCAACCAATGAGAAATTTCAGATACATTGAGGAATAAGAATGACGTCACTTGTTTAGCTGTGCAGCCAACATTTGCCATCTTCTCTTAACTACAGATTTTCGTATACTAATGGACCCGAATGAAGACAAAACAGTGTGAATTTCAGAGGATAATTTGAACGTATTCACGGGGATTTTGATTAGAGTAAAAGGCTTAATCACTGGAGAAAGGACAAGTTGTCCGTTCTTTCTACCTCGGACAGAAGTATTCTATAGCAGTATGTTGGCAATATGCGTTACTCTGATAGTAGGTGTCTTCCTAGTGCATTAAGGAGAAAGCGATTTGTTGTCCATTTCCTTGGCATCATTTATTGAAAAATGATGGACAAAACTTTTCTTGTTGCTAAAACAACTCCAGGAAGAGGGCGAAAAAGGTTGCGGCAGGTGGATACTTGGAAAAGTTCTAGGGAAAAGCGAGAAAGGTGAGTAATATTTAGCGATTTAATTATTATTGAAGTGCTTATAGTTACATTGTTGACTGTGATTTAGAAGTTTGTATTCATGATTACTGGGTCAAGAATGTAAAACACTTGTATAAAATGTGATTCAGTGATCTTATATTGTTTAACATAATTTTCATGACAAGAGCTGAAGTAAAGTGAGTTAGTTTCAAAGTGCTCCATATCCAGTGGTATTCATGATTATGAGTTTCAAAATCCCCTATGTTAGTATTTGAGATTCAAAACCCTCTATGTTCATATTTAACACTGATTTTACTGCATATTAATATCTCTTAATGTATTTTATATAACTTATAATTGCGTCTGGATACTCTTTGCATGTTTAGATAACACAAATTGTTCAATAACATTTCAAGATTAACCTGTCAAAGAAAAAGTCACTTCCTGAACAATTTATGGAAGTCAATATAGAGGATTTTGAACCTAGAGGATTCATTTATTATTCCCGGGTATATATTTATGAATTCCTCCAAAGTTCTCCTATTGTTACCTTCCGTTCTTGACATTTACATTTCTATATCTACTGTACTTTTCTGTAAGCTACTTTCCTACAGAATTTTCTTTCTTCTAGATTTCTGTCCCAATAGTTCCCTTTTCCAATTCCTTCTACTATTTGCTTTTGATTACCAACCCAGTAACCCTCCAGGTACCTCATTTGTTGTCGGTAGGTAATTATCAGCCATCAATAACTCCAGGAGAGTAACCGTTGCCTTTAATATAGTTAAACTGTGCAGCATGAAAAGGCAAATCCGTCTTACGAAAAAATAATATCCTTCGAATATCTTCTTCCCAATTTCTTATCCCTGTATTTTATTTTATCATTGGTTGTTTAAAGTAGTGGTGGTTGTGATTATTGTTTTAAGAGGAAGTACAACTAGGCAACCATCCTCTATATAACATTAATCAGAGAGAAAAAATGGAAGGGATCCGACACTTCGAAACATGAAGCGGCCAAATAAGGACAAGGGCCACTAAGGACATGAAAATGAAACACTCCCTAGGCCTCGAGTGCTCTAATACCGTCGGGGACGGAAAAGAACAAGAGTTGGCCAAGGGAGGTCGGATAAGATAGATGAAAGTGAGGAGCCTGGCACAAGTAAATGAAAGCAATGCCAGGACTCAGCTAAGGGCCTCATGGTCGCCAACCCACGCTCCAAAGTTCAGAGCCCTTGGGGCTCCTTTTAGTCGCGTCTTACAACAAGCAGGGGATACCGTGGGTGTCATCCTACCGCCCCCACCCACAGGGGGACATCGGTTGTTTAAAACGAAGTCTTATTAGATCGTAGAATGTTCATTTATTTTTAAAGCAGATACTTTTGCAGTTGCAGTGGAAGTAAATTCAATTGAGTCAATCTCAGTGGTGTAGTTGTCTAGTTGTTGTCCTTATATTCCTATTTATTTATTTATTTATTTATTTATTTATTTATTTATTTATTTATTTATAGTCATTGACATGTCAGTGTGTTCAACTGTTAAAAGTTCATGTCGTTGGCTTTTGGCAATTTGATGACTCTTGCAGGACAGACATCCTGGCATACCTTAAAATCCATAACAGTTGAAGGGACATTACATTTATTATTATTATTATTATTATTATTATTAAATTGAATGGGGGTGTGATTGGCTGGTTTCCCACCCGGAAGGCTGAGGTTTGATTCTTGGTCGAGATATTCATCTCAATCACGTGACGTCAGGAAGGGCATGCCGTCTTAAACTTCCGGCCAAAACTGAAATTAACCTGGGTGGCTCCAGCGATCCCACAAATAACTGGGATAAGATGAAAGTTACATTATTATATTGAAGACAAGCAAAAATGCCTAAATGATCAGCTTTATTTTTTAGTTTTTGCTATTTGTTTTACGTCGCACCGACACAGATAGGTCTTATGGCGACAGTGGGGTAGGAAAGGTCTAGGAATGGGAAGGAAGCGGCCGTGCCTTAATGAAGGTACAGCCCCAGCATTTACCTGGTGTGAAAATGGGAAACCATGGAAAACCTTCTTCAGGGCTGCAGACAGTCGGGTTCGAACCCACTATCTCCCGGATGCAAGTCCACAGCTGCGCGCCTTTAACCGCACGGCCAACTCGCCCGGTATAGTAGACGTTTAGTTACTTATGGAAATGATTTCGCCGTCACAAAATGGAGTGCTTTTTTAAGTTACGTGTATGTTTAATTGTGGTCCATGTTCCTGGCAATGCTGATTGTAACAATTATACACATTCTAAAATACCTATTGAAATGGACAGTCGCATTTCCGTTCATAGCCGCCCACTGTATCACTTCACTGAAGCTATTTTTAATCGAATACTTAATTACTGTCACTGATAATTTCAACATTTGTCAATTATGGTACTCAACAATATTTATGAACATATGTAGTATTCCTGAACCGTGATTTATAAAATGTAATAGGAGAAATAGAGCTTTAAAAATCTTATTTGCATCAAGCATAAGCTATAAATAGCTGTAATAGTTTCAGAATATCATCCTTTCGTATTTATTATGCGTGGTCGTCTAGATGCTATTAGGTGAAAAGCAAGATTGCTGGCATTAACAAAGTACTTTACACAACAGGATACGTGTTACGTAAGTACAGTAGCCACTTATGTAGTCGAGCAATGTGTAAGATACTGTCCTTGATACTGGATGATCATGCATGTTTTTAAAAGCAGTGACGTTCATTTTAACTACTTCACAATGCTAAAATTCTACCGAAACGAGTACATTTACTATTCTTAGCTAAAGAATATTAATTTTCCTTTGTAAGTGGAATTTAACTTTCTTTAAACATTTTGTGGCAATAGTGCACTGTTGTCCGGCTACTTCGCGATTTACTCTATACACGTATAAAACGCGTGTGTTTACACCATATCACAATGTGTTTTTAACTTCGGTTTGTTTTTTTGACGATTCTGAAGGTCTGCTTGGTTCGACGAAACTTCAATAACAACCTTCATTATTTGCTCGTATATGGCTTAATTTTTGCCTGTATTGTCCGGCTCCATGGCTAAATAGTTAGCGTACTGGCCTTTGGCCACAGGGGTCCCGGATTCGATTCCCGGCAGGGTCGGAAATTTTAACCATAATTGGTTAATTCCGCTGGTCCGGGGGCTGGGTGTATGTGTCGTCTTCATCATCATTTCATCCTCATCACGACGCGCAGGTCACCTACGGGTGTCAAATCAAAAGACCTGCATCTGGCGAGCCGAACTTGTCCTTGGACACTCCCGGCACTAAAAGCCATACGCCATTTCATTTCATTTCATTTGCCTGTATTATCAGTTGCGCTCGATCGATTAGATTGTTTTTATTTATCACGCTCTCTTATGAAATCGAGTAGAAGAACATGGCAGGGGTGATAAATAACTTCTTGTAGTATGTCGAATCCTCACCCCAGAGGTTGGTTGGATCCCCAACAGCTACGCCTTTGCTGTCATAAATAGCCTAGGCGTCACAGAAGGGGTGTCAAGCCCACTCACAACAACCAACCAACCAGTCAAATGATACCTTGATACTGGATAATCATGCATGTTTATAAAAGCAGTGACGTTCATTATAATGACTTTACAGTGCTGAAATTCGTCCTGTACCTTGGTACACTTCATCGCAGGAACTGGTAATCACACCGTACTTCTGGTGAAACATCGGAGTTTGCAAATACTACAGTACATGTTAAAATGTTGACTCGGTTCACATTAGTGGTGTTAAGATATTCGTTGTAGCACTACCCACAGTATTCAATTTTTATATCAGGGCGAAAGTACGCGTAATATTTATTTCTCAGTGTTGCCAACTCTGAAAGAAAATTGCTAGACTGTTCCTGAAAAGATCTACAGTGTTCTTAAGGAGGCGTGAATGCAAGTCTTCCTTGTAGCTTGTAGACAGTTAAGAAGTGTGCTGAGTTTGAATGTTTTAACTTTTATGATTCCTGAGAAAAGATTAAAATGTCACTTTCGGAAATGGAATGTTAAACAAACTTTGTAGGTTCGTAAAGAAACCATTTTTTCCAAGACTGCCAATCTTTGGTCCCTTTTTGACATTAGCTAGGGCAAAATGCATGCATAATATCAACTTCCTGTCTCCCTTAGTTCATCAGCAGGAATTAAAATAGCAACAGGTCACACTTAAAATTCAAATTTCTGTCAAAACTTTAGGTTAGTTTTCGCGGAAATTATTTACAAAAAAATTATTGTTGTGCAAATTATTAACAGACAAAGAATTTTATGTATCCAAACTATATTGTACGTTATTAAAATGGGTTTTCAAAAATAAAATATTATTCCCTCAGAAATTGGAACTAGTGCCATACAACTTATATTTAGGCGAAAATACACTTTCTCTTTGCAAGTCTTCCTTGTAGCTTGTAGACAATTAAAAAGTGTGCTGATTTTGAATGTTTTAACTTTTATGATTCCTGAAAAAAGATTAAAATGTCACTTTCGGAAATGGAATTTTAGCTGACGGCTGAGGGGAAGTGGCACTAGTGTCGCCATTTAAAATATACTTTTGTTCAGGAGCATACATATATATTTTCGGATTC
Organism: Anabrus simplex; assembly: GCF_040414725.1. Taxonomy (NCBI): domain Eukaryota; kingdom Metazoa; phylum Arthropoda; class Insecta; order Orthoptera; family Tettigoniidae; genus Anabrus; species Anabrus simplex. The sequence continues at coordinate 146,556,796 of NC_090265.1, read as the reverse complement.
AGAAAAAAACAAACCAAACCAAACCCCATGGCACTACAGCCCTTGAAGGGCCTTGGCCTACCAAGCGACCGCTGCTCAGCCCGAAGGCCTGCAGATTACGAGGTATCGTGTGGTCAGCACGACGAATCCCCTCGGCCGTTATTCTTGGCTTTCTAGACCGGGGCCGCTATCTCACAGTCATATAGCTCCTCAATTCTAATCACGTAGGCTGAGTGGACCTCGAACCAGCCCTCAGGTCCAGTAAAAATCCCTGACCTGGCCGGGAATCGAACCCGGGGCCTCCGGGTAAGAGGCAGGAACGCTACCCCTACACCACGGGGCCGGCTCGGATTCAGAAAAGCTAATTTTATTCGAAGAAGTAAAAAACAAAGTGTGACATTTTTTAATGACTTTTCACGTCTAGGCCTAAATTTTACATTTTAAAATTACTAAGACTTAAGAGAGCTATTAAGAAAAATGTAAGCTTCACGTAGCAACAAGCAATCAAATAAATGGTGTAGCTTCTAAAATGTTTAGATCCTCGATCACTCCAGCACTAAAACCCATACGATAGGTAAATAAATACATAAATCATCATCATCATCATCATCATCATCTGTTTACCCTCCAGGTTCGGTTTTTCCCTCGGACTTAGCGAGGGATCCCACCTCTACCGCCTCAAGGGCAGTGTCCTGGAGCTTCAGACTCTTGGTCGGGGGATACAACTGGGGAGTATGACCAGTACCTCGCCCAGGCGGCCTCACCTGCTATGCTGAACAGGGGCCTTGTGGAGGGATGGGAAGATTGGATGGGACAGGCAAGGAAGAGGGAAGGAAGCGGCCGTGGCCTTAAGTTAGGTACCATCCCGGCATTCGCCTGGAGGAGAAGTGGGAAACCACGGAAAACCACTTCCAGGATGGCTGAGGTGGGAATCGAACCCACCTCTACTCAGTTGACCTCCCAAGGCTGAGTGGACCCCGTTCCAGCCCTCGTACCACTTTTCAAATTTCGTGGCAGAGCCGGGAATCGAACCCGGGCCTCCGGGGGTGGCAGCTAATCACGGTAACCACTACACCACAGAGGCGGACAAATAAATAAATAAATAAATACATAAATAAATAAATAAATAAATAAATAAATAAATAAATAAATAAATAAAATAAATCACCATCACCGCTAACACAACTACCTCAGTCGCACTTAGTGTCTTCTCAGCATCTGCATTCACATTAGGAAGCTTTGGCATAAGTGCTACAAATTATATAATTTCCTGAAAGTACATTTCACTAGACGAAATTTTCTAGAACTCCACGCTAGAATTGTTCTGTCCAGATACTTATTTCGTACGATTGTACTTTCGTAAGAGCTTTATGTGGTGACAAACGTAGTTTGATCAAGTACTTATCTCGTTTCAAGACATATACTTTTTGCGATTGAGTAATTCACGGATTGCACTGACTTGCTAGTGATTGCATATAAGAGTAGCCTATCATTTTCAAATTCAGAGGTGAGTTAAACTCTGTGATTTATGAAGATAAATTTTATAGGATCAGTAAGTCGAATTGGTAATAATGTATATTTTGCTACAATGATTCTTTTTACAATGCTTTTCGTCGCACCGACACAGATAGGTCTTGTGGCGACGATGGAATAGGAAACGCGGCTAGGAGTGGGAAAGAAGCGGCCGTGGCTTTAATTGAGGTAAAGCCCCAGCATTTGCCTGTTGTGAAAATGGGAAACCACGGAAAACCATCTTCAGGGCTGCCGACAGTCGTGCTCGAACCCACTATCTCCCAAATGCAAGCTCACAGCTACGCGCCCCTAACCGTACGGCCAACGCTTGGTTATAATGATTTAATCAATAATCGAAAAACAATATGACACAATCCTAAAATAAGAAGTTTCAGTCTATTTTTATATTTTTGGCCTTAGACTTGTAAACAAAAGACTAATTTTGTGATCAGAGAATACCTGTTTAGGCCATCGTTGTAAAACATTCCAAGAATATGATAATGTTCTTATAATGACACGAATTTTGTACTGTGATATTTTAAATGGGTCATAAAAAATAACATTAATTACATAAATGCCATTGTCAAGATCCCTGAATATTACTTCAGATTTCGAAGCAAAGAGCTGTAAGACCCCGCTCCTCAAAATCACTTGTTTTTAAAGCTAAAATACTTGACTAGATTCATCGTCCATAGAGCTAAATTGGCAACACTGTGCTTCCATAAACTATCGAGTCATGGAAATGGATAGGTGGAGTACAATCCTATCCATTGGCTACTTATGAAGTGGTTTTCTGTTTCAACCTCAGGAATATGGTAGAATGGGAGAGTTCTCAAGGCTACTGGCGTCTTTTCTTTCTTGCATCGTCAGATCAAGTTGTCATTTACACAGTGTCAAGGTTAACAAGTGTAGGTTCTCACCGTAACATCATTAATTCATCTTGCATTTTAAACAGCTGATGCTGAAGATACTCGCATATTTCTAGTTACTCACCCCAGTAGTATGTTGGAGAAGCTTTCAGCGATGGGTAACTGATTTCTTTGTCTGAAGATGGTGTTTCTTGAGAAGGCCTGTTCCTTGCCATCAATTTAGATCAAATATTTTAAAGAGATCGTTCTGTTTGCGTGTTTACACACTTAACAACATTATTGTTTGTTTATTCTGATATCCAGTTTATATCAAGGTTGTTTGCATTATAAGTCGAATCGTACAATGTTAGAATATTTCCTTGCCAACTGCGAACGAGGTTTGCATGCGACTGACATTCGCGTGATCTGATAAGATCCACAGGGATTTACAACTTTCTTTGTCTGTCTAGAATAAGATTTTTGCATATATTTCACACAAAGTGAAAAGTACACTATGTTCTTTCATATCAATTACTGCATTTTTGTAAATTACTTCAATGGTGAAAGGTCAAGATTGTCCTATGTTATTCTGCATAATTATATCATTTTATTCTCCTTGTGAAATAAATTCGAATAATTACATTTAGTTCGATTATAACATGCCATAATTACTCAGCGTTATTCGAGGTGAGTGCTATCTTTGCAACTAAGCTTTGAAGACGCTGAAATCAGTTGCAATATTTCCTCAGACTGAAGAATCAATGGACTCATGGTTTATGTTATAGTTACAGCATATATAGCTATGTATTATAGTACAGTAGGAAATTGAAGCATGAAAATAGATATTCAACTCTCGGAAATTAAATTTCCATGTGTATGTATGTTGGGTATTCATCCCGAAGGCTGGTTTGATCCTCTGCAGCTCCGCCAACAGCTGTCATAAATAGCCTAGGCGTCACTGAAGAGACGTACTAGGGAAATGAGGAGTGAGGTAGTTTCCCGTTGCTTTCCTCACCGAGCCAGCCGCTGCTATTACATATCAGTCTGCCAAGCCCACTGAAATGCCTGCACCAACCACCGACCCTATGAGCGATATCTTCATACCATTCATAACAGAGACTGGCTGCATAAGCAATGGTATTACTAGCATCACTCATACCTCAGTCACTTTCATATTGTCAAAGCCAAGGATGAGACTGAGACATGTCAATGAAAGTAACAAATTTGATATAGCCCATACCAAAAGACATAGTGTACTGTAAATACTACATCTCGCCAGCAAAGGCATTAAATTTCCATATGGTGTTAAAATTGCAATTGCTTGTTTGATGTAGATAATTGCCGGTATTCATTTCAATCTGTAATAAATCAATAATTAAATTAAATTAATCAAATTAGAAAAGGAAATAGATATACTCGGTGTAATGAGAAAAACCACTAATAATAATAGTAGAAAAAACAAATTTATGACATATATAACAAATGCTCCATAATTTGTAATAACAGAAATTGGCCGAATAAAAAAGGTAAAGAAATTCACATATTTGGGAGAAACAATTCAAGAAAATGGTTTGAAAAATTCCACTGTAGAAGAAAGGATACACAACATGGAAAGAGCACACGGTATAACTAGGAAAATCTACAACAAAAAGTGTCTATATCTAAAAACCTCAAAATACAACGCTACAACACAGTAGTCAAACCGGAATGCCTATGCGCGAGTGAATGTCTAGTACGGAATTACAAGCGAATAAATTAGAAGTATTTTCTTGCTAGCGGCTTAACGTCGCACCGACACAGATAGGTCTATGGCGACGATAGGATAGGAAAGGTCTAGGAGTTCGAAGGAAGAGACCGTGGCCTTAATTAAGGTAGTACCGAGCTCGATAGCTGCAGTCGCTTAAGTGCGGCCAGTATCCAGTATTCGGGAGATAGTAGGTTCGAACCCCACTGTCGGCAGCCCTGAAAATGGTTTTCCGTGGTTTCCCATTTTCACACCAGGCAAATGCTGGGGCTGTTCCTTAATTAAGGCCACGGCCGCCTCCTTCCCACTTCTAGCCCTTCCCTGTCCCATCGTCGCCATAAGACCTATCTGTGTCGGTGCGACGTAAAACAACTAGCAAAAAAAATTAAGGTAGTGAGAATGGGAAACCACGGAAAACCATCTTCAGGGATGCCGACAGTGGGATTCGAACCCACTATCTTCCGGATGCAATCTCACAGCTGCGCGCCCCTAATCGCACGGCCAATTCGCCCGGTAAAATTAGAAGTAATGGAAAGAAAAATTACACGGAAAACACTCGGTCCGCTAAGAACTACAGAACTCTGGAAATCAAGAAGTAATGAGGAAATATACCGGAACATTGAAAACATAAGAGATACAATGCGGAAGAGGCGATAGATATTTTTCGGACTTTTATACAGAATGGATGACAACAGGTTAACCAAACAGATCTTCAAATATTTTAGGAACAAGAAGTCAACAACCACCTGGATTCATGAAGGCAAGAAAGATTTGGAAAGAAACTATATAGGGGAAGAAGAAGCAACAGAGACAGAGAGATTTTTAGAAATAAATTGTTAAAAATGGATAGATTCCAAGGTCGCGAGGGAAAGAAAACAGGCTCAGAATGGTCCGGGGAGAGGAAAAGGAGACGTAGAGAGCAGACGAAGAAGTGTTGGAGGAGGAAGAAGGAACAACAAAGAATGAAGCATTGAAATTGTCTCGTGGTCCGTAAAAAAATTAAAAAATAATAATACCATCTCCGATAATTCAGTCTTTATTTGTCTGTCACACAGTGCCATGTAAATGTTAGTTTTGTTCTAAATTGGACTTACAGAAAGCAGTAATATTCTTTCATTGTGACAAGTCTCTGGCACTGTAGGTAATAGCACAGTGTATTTGTAATTGTAGATTAGTCTGGTTCTTTTTTAATTGGTACTCTCATTTCATGTCTGGACTTTGGAGGAAGTGAATAGAACGATCGTGAGGTTTTTTTTAACAATGTGCTTTACGTCGCACCGACACAGAAAGGTCTCATGGGATAGGAAAGCTCACAGCTACGTGACCCAAACCTCGCAGCCACTTGCTCGGTCGTGAGGAATTAGGTACGTCTTATGGTACCAGTGGATGTTTCTTTAAGGGAATAGGGACTCGGAAAAACCTGTGGCAAAACTTTTCAGGTCAGTCTGTAATACACAATACATAAACGGGAACTTCTGAGATAACATGAATGAGCTAAGGCGATGTAAAATACAGCAGTTAGCGTCAAGTGTGATAAATGTGAACAACAAAGGACTGTCTACTCTCACGGGTCACACTGTGACCTCAAGGTGGCATTGATAGACTTCCGTTGTGAAGACCTGATACCTGTATCATTGACCTACAGCGGGAAATTGGCTGGTACGCTTTCTGTTCGTGAAAACAAAGCTCGATAACTGCAGTCGCTTAAGTGCGGCTATTGTCCAGTATTCGAGCCCCACTGCGGCAACCCTGAAGATGGTTTCCCATGGTTTCCCATTTTCCCATTTTCCCTCGCGACCTTGGAATCTATCCATTTTTAACAATTTATTTCTAAATTTATTTCTCTCTCTCTGTTGCTTCTTCTTCCCTTATGTTGTTTCTTTCCACCTTTACCTTAATTAAGACCACGACCGCTTCCTTCGCACTTCTAGCCCTTTCCTGTCGCATCGTCGCCATAAGATCTAACTGTGTCAGTGCGACAGAAATGTCAAAAATGAAACTTGAAAACCACTGGGCTAGACGAATTTGCCAACCAAAGCTCATAATGATCTCAATATCACTTCTGCATATCTGTGTCAGAATTATCTTATCTTCTCTGACCACTTTTGGTCAACTCTTTCTCTTACGAACCCCGATGGTATCAGGTTTGCGAGGTTTCATGGCCTTCGCTCTCCTGCTGACATGGTCATTTTTCGATGATAATCGGAATTATTTGCCTGCTGCCATTTCATGATGGATACAGTACTTTTGTATCCATCTCTTGGCACAGGCCAGAGTAAAGTGTAGCTTCCACCGAAGTCCCAGTCTCATCCATGGCTGTGACAATATGGAAGCTGCTGGGGTATGGGTAGTGCTGAGTAATGACATTCAGAGCACGACTAGTGCATCTGAGTGTTATGAAAGGTGTTGCTCATAGGGTCAGTCGTGCTGCAATAGCACTTTCTGACCCAGTGAGGAAAGCAATGGCAAACTACCTCACTCCTCGTCTTTCCTAGTACGCCTCATTTTGGTGCTGCCATTGGTTTTTGCGGTTTCCTTATAACCGCATAACCTTTGGTTGTGCTATTTGAGGATCCAACCAGCCTCTGGGCTGCTGACCTAACAGATAATCGGAATTATTCCTCTTTGTTGTATGATCGATATTGTATGGTCTTTGTTCAGCGACGGTGGGAACGGGGAGGACCGGGACTGGGAAGGTAGGGACCTTATCTTCTGTTACGCTACACCCCATTGTTTAGTCCCCGACGACGACATTATTTACTGTCTTCTCTATCTGCTGGAGTGGGGAGGTATAGTTTCAGAAAATTTGCTCGTGCCCAAGATAGACTATTACATATAAATACTTTGAACATAATCTAAATTATCATTTTTAAATGTTAGTCTAAGTTTCTGAGAAGATTACATGCTAAGGTGGAATTTTCTTGTAACAGGGTGACCTGCAATTTTCCTTCAACCCAATCTACATCGTGGGCCCTTTGTTCAAATTTTATAACCGCACACTGTGTCGACGTGGCAGGACCTTTAGTTTCGTTTCGCGTGGTTTGATTTTCACTTTTTAGGGCCACGTCTCTCTCTGTTGGCGGGACTTCGATTCCTCGCTTTGCCATGGAGAATTTTAGTCCCAGCATGAGGAAATTTTAAAAGTAGGAACGTTCATAACATCAAGATAAAGTTTGAATTCAAGAGAACAGATTGCAACAAATATTCGTTTAAAGGAAGAGGAGTTAGGTTAGCAATTGGAATAATTTATCAAGAGAGATGTTCGGTTTACTTCCAACTTCTTTGAAATTAAGAGAAGACTAGGCAAACATCTGATAGGGAATCTGCCACTTGGGCGACTGCCCTAATCGCAGATCAGTGGTGATTGATTGATTCATTCATTCATTCATTCATTCATTCATTCATTCATTGATGTTGTAGGGATAATGAACACCAAGGCCAATATGGATAGAAAAGTCGTTTCTAAATTTCTTGAACCTATGCCTTAGGTGAACTAAATATGCCCCTAATGGCTCAGCTAGGTTCGATACCATAATTCCCCGAACGCCCTTGCCTTCACATTTCATTTCCCCTGTGCTCCTGCTCTCGACAAGAATGTACTCTTTTGCTGTATGTCAAGGAATTATGTACCTTTCACCTGCTATCCGTACGTTATAGACTAGCCGTGAGCATGAAACTGTACGAGAATTGATTACCGATTTACGTTTCATGTGCTGAGTCCCTGCATGTGTTTATAACTACCCATGACTGCCAACATGCCCTCGGGAGCTCACAACTAGTGCACGTGCTGCATTGAGACCAAGATCCGAGCTGAATTTAGCATTGTTTTCACGTACTTGTGTGTCAGGCTCCTCACTTTGTCTTTTCTCATCTATCTTTACCGAGCTCGATAGCTGCAGTCGCTTAAGTGCGGCCAGTATCCAGTATTCGGGAGATAGTGGGTTCGACCCCCACTGCCGGCAGCCCTGAAGATGGTTTTCCGTGGTTTCCCATTTTCACACCAGGCAAATACTGGGGCTGTACCTTAATTAAGGCCACGGCCGCTTCCTTCCTATTCCTAGGCCTTTCTTATCCCATCGTCGCCATAAGACCTATCTGTGTCGGTGCGACGTAAAACAAATAGAAAAAAATCTATCTTTATTTCGTCAACTCTTGTACTCTTCCGACCCATGCGGTACTAAGTTTGCAGGCCTAGTAAGTCTTTTTATTTTTTCGGTTTTATTTTCATTAACCGATGGTATTTCATTCTCTGAACGGTCAGAGCCTTTTGTCTTTCTTAGACGATTAAAAGATGTTGAAAATCCTCCCCCCTATGGGCAGAGGTGGTAGCATACATACATGGGGTTCCTAGCTGTGTATGGCATTGTTTCCGCGTGCTTGCATCTGGCTCCTCTCTTTCAACTTCTCTGTCCCACCTTCGTTAGTCAACTCTTGTTCTCTTCCGACCCCGACGGTATTAGATTTTCGAGGACTGGGAAGTCTGTCGTTTTCTTGTCCTTCGTGGCCTTATCCCGATGCCTTCATCCTAGGGTCGGAGCTCTCTTCCATTTTTATCAGGTTGCACAGTTATAGGCCTACTTCCTCTTAAAACAGTAATAACAACCACTGGATTGAAAACCTTATTTGAGCGCTTAAAAGAATACAATGGCGGTGAAGGCATTTTCATTTCACCCGGAAGGACGCAAGTTCGATTATCTATTAGGAAATCGAAAAAATAATAGAAACTATATTTTCAATTTGGAAGGAGCACATGGCGCTGGGTTTCTCAGCCTATACCGGAAATGAGTGCCAGGTTCATTCCTGGGGAGAGAAGCAACCGGGCATAGGGCTACGGAGTGGGGAAGTCTTAAACTTCTCCAAGGGCTTTTATGGTCTATATGGAGATGATTCTGCTCTGCTTTTCTAAAGAATCACTACACCTTCTTAACGAAACAGTATGATTTTAAGAGGCGGGAAATGTTAAGCCTTCACACAAAATGAACATTTAAGTTAACTACACTTCACTGGCTTTACGCGTTGATGGGATGTGTTGGTGCGATGAGCATCATCTGTATCAATAAATTGCTTCAGCTGGAAACAATAATGGGTATTTTCCCTCAGGATTTGAAAACTATGTTAAGTGTTTGGGGTCTGTTCTGTTTTATGTTAAACAGTTCCAGTTGCAGTCGCTTAAGTGCAGCCAGTATCCAGTATTCGGGAGATAGTAGGTTCGAACCCCACTGTCGGCAGCCCTGAAGATGGTTTTCCGTGGTTTCCCATTTTCACACCAGGCAAATGCTGGGGCTGTACCTTAATTAAGGCCACGGCCGCTTCCTTCCCACTCCTAGCCCTTCCCTGTCCCATCGTCGTCATAAGACCTATCTGTGTCGGTGCGACGTAAACCAAATGGCAAAAAAAAAAAAAAAAAAAAACCCAGTTCCAGTAATTTCGTCGGTGGATGCCCAGTTGTTCTCGGCCCACAAGAGCCCTCGGCTGATCCGTGGTACGACAGCTCTGCACTCCAACCGGTCATCTGAGCAGAGGAGGGGTGGCCGCGGGTCTACCGTGACTCTGCGCCTTTGTATTCGGGA